>NC_056732.1:999522033-999822033 GCF_019279795.1 Protopterus annectens | reverse complement strand
TCATATGTTTTACTTAAGGAAACCTCACTTGTAGCACATATCCAGACTGCCTAGTACTTCAAGTGGAACACTTGATGCAGGTAACCATATTATGATATCTAAAGGAGCATTGCACTGCCTTCTTCCTTGCCACATTAATTTTACATCCAGTGGCTATCCCATACCTTTCCAAAACTCTAAAAAAGCTGGTAGGCATACCTTTGGTTGAATTAAATATACCAGCATATCATCTGCAAAGAATAAGTTCTTGTAGTCCTCATCCCACCCTATGTACATGTAGAGAAGACTGCTAGTGATTTAAGACAGAATACAGACAAAAGTAGTATCAAGCATCCCTTTTATGTTTTTTTACTTATTTAAAAATGGAAAGGTAAACCTACATGATTCTTTACTCTGAGCTCCCTACATAGATGGCCATGATTATAAAATCAAAAACTTGATTAAAATTATTGGCTAGCAGATTTGTGGTCAGACACTAAAATTCCACCCTGTCAGAGGCTTTTTTCACATCTAAACTGACCACCATTAAATAATTCACCTTATACTTAGCCAAATGCATTGAATTTATGTCTTAACATATTATCAGATGCATACTTTCCCAAAACAAAATCCACTCTGCTCAAGGCCAACCAGTTACGAAAGTCCTTGCACCACAAGGGATGTCAGTAATGTCATAAATGTTTTATAACTTTGGTTCAAAATAAAAATCAACAAACAGGAGGATATCAGATATCAGAGCTGAGTCTTCATCCTTTTTGGGGAATGATCATCGCTACCATCCTTTCCATGATGGGGTAGCTCATTCTTCACCAATATTTAAGTATCAGGAAGCAAGGAATAAGCTTGTCTTTATATAATCTCCATACATATAATGGAAATCCATTGCCTTCTGGAGTTTTCCCTGCTGTCTACTCAGCCAGTTCTAATAACTCTTCCTGAGTAATGGGCCTGGTCAGTATATCTTCTCTTTCATAGTCTGCATTGCCTCTAACAAAAACATAAATAAATAAATTACACAAATTTTAAAAAATAACCAAAATCATTCAATACTATACAACGTTTTACAGATATGAACATGCCTGCCCTGTTATTGATAGAAAACAGTGCACACAAGGTATCCAACAAATACTGTGTACCCCCCAACCACACACACACTGCTCCTGGTTATTTAATCATGAATTCTTATAATTTCCTTATTCCTTTACAAATATTCACAACTTAAGTGCCGTATCAACTTTAGCCTGTATATTTTGAACTTAACATTTTTAACATTTTAGCGTTTATGTGGCTGTCTTCTGTAATTTTGAGACTTGGAACTGCAAGTCCTAAAATTGTGAAAGATAAACAGATAAACAGTGAATGTACTGCCCATTCCTGTCCTTTATATAGATAGATAGACAGATAGACAGACAGAGGGATATATATATATATATATATATATATATATATATATATATATATATATATATATATATATATATAAATATATACATATATATATATATATATATATATATATATATATATATATATAAATATATACATACCCATATATTTTATATATATATATATATATATATATATATATATATATATATATATATATATGTGTGTGTGTGTGTGTGTGTGTGTGTGTGTGTGTATAGAGAGAGAGAGAGACAGATAGTTGTGGTCCATTCTAACAAATGATATAGATTTAGCAAGTTAATTTGTTTGAAGTAGTTCATTGTTGCATACAGCATCTTTGCATTTAAATAGAATGCTTTCAAATTTTACATTGGACTGGCCTTGGACTCCTGCTGTTCTTTTTATAAAGAGTGGAATTCTGAGCGTGGTAATATAACACAATATCTGGCCTCATCCCTGTTAACTAATCCACAAATAGACACAAGACTACATGGCAGAAGTCAACATGCATAAGGCCAGGTCCAAGCAGAAGTTAGGCTATAAAATATCAAATAGTTGAACATTTACAAGAGAAATAAAGACTCCACTCACTGGTTAATAGAATTTAAAAAAGAGAGAAGGAAAAATAAGTAATCTAATATAACTCAAGACTGAATGTGTGTTATTCTTAACCTCAGATCTCTATTTAATGGTTTGTTTCTTGTTTGTTTATTCATTTTCTGTATCTGTATAAAGTCTTACTACACCTTTGTCATTTGAGAATATCAGTTTCAATCCAAAGCCATCCAGGCTGGATAAGTACTCTGTATTGCTAAACCGCACCTTATTATATTTGAGTGCCACTGTTATAGTTCTGTATTATTTGTGAGTTTCTACACTACTTTACAGTTTTAAATATGTTGAATATCACTATATTATCTGCTGAGTTCTGCACCTCTACATTGTAATTTCTAAGATTGCTGATTCTTTTTTTTTTTGGGATGATTGCTGTGTTTCTGCCCTTCATGCTCAGTTTTGCAGTGTTTGCACATTAGGAAGATGATATGACTGGACTCTAGTGGCAGTAGAGGGTAGTCTAGTGTCTTCTGAGCTGGGAATCACCATAGAAGCTCCAGAGTGTGCTGCTTTTGATTGACCAATGCACTAGTTGCTTGTTTATTTATTTTCTGTGGCTATATAAAATCACCATGTTTGCTCAATACTTAGTGTTGAGCAGCTGCATTTAGCATTGATCTGTACATATGCAAGGTCTTAGAATCTCTATCTATAAACATGCTAGCCTCAGGTAATTCCTGAGTACCTGATAGCGAGGTGAGCATTTGGTTTGTGCACCGAGCAGTAGTGCTCTGTGTGACCACACTAACAGTGTAGTTCTTACCTTAATAACATCCAAGTAAACCTATAATAAACTCCCTGGACTTCCCCACCGCTGTGGTTTGTGCAATCAGCTACACTCCAGCATGCATAAGTAAGCAGAGCAGCAAATATACACACAGATACTTCCATGCACTAAAACATATAAACAGAATTGCAGACACTTAGCACACAAAGGAATCTCATGAGAACTGAAAATACTACTTCTAAGATTACTGCATTTTGGAATAAGACACGAGGACCATCTTCCAGCAGGATGGCATAAAACAATGCAAAATGCTGTATACCTATACAGTATGTGTAGATGCAATGCAGTGGTGTCCACATATGTTGATGCCTATCAGATGTATGAGATGGGAGGAAAGAGATATGTAAAAGAGCAGGAAAAAGAGGAATTTTGGAAACAAAAGGGCACACGTGCACAGTAGAACAACATATAAGAATACGCAAGATGAGGAAAAGAAGGGTTTCATTTTTATTGCAAGGAGACGGCTCCCTTTTCCTTTATATAGAGAGAATGGAAGAGGAAGAGAGGGTGGGTGAAAGGAAAAGAAGGGAAACAAAGTGGAATATATCAGTATGCAGGGACAGATATGTACACATAGAATAACATAGACAAACAGGAGCAGATATGGACATACTAGGATTGGGAGACATTGTATGGACAAACACAAAAATAAGGCAGGCAAATGATCATGAACAGGGATGACAATTCACATGGTATGCAGCATAATACAAGATAAAAGGTTTACACTAGGGTGGGGATACAATGGAGTTCAGGCAGTTACATGACATCTGCCACCTTAGTTCAGAGGGACATTACTCTGATGTTTCACCAAATGATGGATCAAGATGGCCAGTACTACACTCTCCACTGGCAGCCAGATGGTTGAGGCCAGTGAGGTGTACATACACATCTGCTATCTACATCATGTTACTCTCCATTCTGACTATATACCTGTCTATGGTGCTCTCATTGCAGTCTCCACTCCCTGCTCCAGTTTTTGACTGGTTACCTTTGGAAAGGGACAGACTACCTTTTGGTGAGGAGTCAGGACAACTCTCTGGTGAGGTACTCCAAGCCTCATCACCCTCTCCCTCAGTAGCTACAGCCTCCAAGGGTATGCACCATGACTGAGCTGCCTGCTGAGTATATCTATCATTCAGAACTGCAAGAAAGAAAACCAGTGGGGAGGTTGCCATAAATTGACCTATCCTACCAATGAACTGGATATATTTAAAACAAATCTCAGCATGTGCTAGTTGAACTAAGCCACCTGGCAGTCTGAGTCTCCTACAACAGTTAATATGATTCATATAACTGGTGCCAGAGCCATGGCCTGAAGTTAAACGCCAAAAAATGCATAGTCATACCCTTCGGGAAAAACAAGGTTACCCCTAGCTACCATATAGGTGGCAATCCACTGAGCACAGAAAAAGTCATCAGGGATCTGGGGACCCAGGTTGACAGTAGCCTTTCGTTTGACACTCATGTTGCTAAAGTGGTTAGGAAAACCTTCTATATCGCCCACCTGATCATGAAGGGATTCACATCTAGATCAAGGGAGGTCATCGTCCCCTGTACTCATCACTCATTAGACCTATGTCTTGAGTACAATGCCCCGTTCGGAATGTATCTGACCAGACACCTGCTGCAGCTTGAAAGGCCCCAAAAGTTCCTCACCAAAAGGATAAAGGGTCTCAAAAATATGTCTTATGCTGCCCGACTGAAAGAACTCCAGCTCTATTCAGTCTCATACCGCTTGCTCAGAGGTGACCTGTGCCTGACATATAAGGCCATGTCAAACCCAGATTTGATGAATATGCTTCACCTCAAAAAATCTAGATCCCTCAGAACCACAAGGGCGGAGACTTAAACCTTGACACGGTTATAAATAGAACGTGCTGGAGGGACAGATTCATTACCCAGAGACTCCCTATGCTGTGGAACAAAATCCCAGTACATGTGAGGCAGAGCACCTCGCTGGCCTTGTTCAAGAGGAATCTTGACCAATGGATGGGAGATCGCAGATATACCCCAGGGATTACTTCAGTGTCACTGCTTGACAGAGGCACAGAAAAATGATAGGCATAGTTTTTATTCAAACTAAAGGGGTGGCGAAAGCCACATAACTATGGGCTAGGCTTATAAATGCCCTTGGGCAGATAGCCTAGTATGAACCTATGAACCTATGAACCTATATCTTCTTCAGCTCATGCAGAAAAAGAAAGGGTCATATCAGAGAACACTGAAAGGTGTACAATAGCATATTAGAAAACTAATGAAAACTTACAGTCATTTACATGTTTCCACAGCTGTATCCCAGGCATTAAGTAAGTGTCTGCTCCATCAGTACACATTAATATACTTAAACAGATGGTCCTGTCACACACTGTGACACACCAGGTTGTGTGCACACACACACACACCATGGCATGGGGCAGCATAACACTAGCACATAACAGGTCCCTGCAGAACTCCATAATAAATGTAGTCAACATATTACACTACATGCCACTGCCAACTCCAGTTGGCACAGAAGTACCACACAGTAGCCCACAAACTAATGGTATGCTGAGTGAGGAAAAGGACTCCCAATAAGAAATGTTACCTAACCTTTGCCTCCCTTGCATGAAGATCTCAAGGGTGGCTACATTACAATCCATCGCACCAGTGCCTGCACTGTTCCATTGTCATGGTAATGTCCATGGTTGAGGTCAGCACATCATCCAGGACATAACACATATCACTTTTATGCAACTGATGGATAGGAACCCAGTGGCTGCTCCTTTAAATGGCCACAAAGGAGGCAGAGCATGATCTTGCTCATCTTCATGCACCATAAAAACACTGTCTTTAGGGAATTTGCAGTGGTACCCATTACTGGATGAATATCTAAACACTACAGTGGCATACTCCCCTGTAGTAAAGTGGTATCAGTAAATCACATCACCTAAACAATGAGAGCAACTTGCAGCTGTGCAGAAGCACACAGTGTGTACTCGTACAGGTCTCCTACATGAATATGAGACTATTGAATGCCTGAGGGTTCCAAGATGTTGTTCATTCTACAGGCAAACAGCAGCAAAGCAAAGAGATTCATAGACATTAAGGGTACTTCCATAGTTAGACAAAACTCATACGTTTTGTATGTGATCTCATGCACATAGGAAGAGCTATATTGCAGAACTTATTAGCAGTGTTTGAAAGAATAGATACTTTCAGCACTTATAGTCAGCTATGAAGAGATGCACACTGTTCTGTAAGTGTGTGGTAACATGTCTTTTTTCTGCTTTCTTAACAATATGTACCCTGGTAAAAGCATTAGTTTACATAAGCTCACCAATATAAAAATGGGTGCCTACATGTGTCATTGTATATCTATATCTATATCTATATCTATATTTCTCTCTCTTGCCTGATACCACAGAGGTTAGGGCACAGGGTTACCAGCTGACAGACCTGGGTTTGAAACCTGGTTGGTTAACAACTGGGCAGCAGCAGTATGCAAAGAAACCCCTATGTGGTGTTGCCATGAGTTGAGGAGGAATTACTACATATATATGTGTATTTTTGTATATCTGCATTGCACTAGTAACAAAGGTGTCCCTGTACATACCTGTCACTTTTAAGGAGCTGATATGCCCCGTTTATAGTATGCAGTAGTCCACGATGTTGGCTATAGCACTGTTATGGCTAAGCATGATTAGTTCTTCTACAGTAGTAGTATATAACTGTGACACTTGTGTTTCCCCAGGTGACCCCCAGTTTTGGTAATACAGATAACTGCCTTCCCCTAGACATATCTGTAGGTGTTAATAAAGAGGCTGGGCCCTGCAGGGAGTGCATGTGTGCTATAATGTGGCAAGTATTCTGGCTGTATTTGTCTCCATCTGCCCCTCCAACTATAATGTGATACATCCCCATGGTGTCTTGTTTACCTGTACTGTGTTACACCTAGCTTATCACTGTATTTGTAGCTGTCATCCTACTAGTCCCAGCAGAATACATTTTACAGATGTGTCTCTTGTTTTCACAGGTTTCTGCATGGCTGGTGTCCAGGATGAGTGACAGAAGCTGGAAAATTTCAGCAATGTTGAAAATGCTATCCTGCTATAGGCACGCAGGACTCATGAGTAGTGCCTGGTAGTTTGTTGACTAGCCTTTACAAGATAAGGTGTGGTAGACAGAGGTCTATGACATCAGATGTGTGGATAGGTAGACTCACAAAGTACAGGAATACTGTAAGCATGTCGCTGATATGCTACTTCATGCCAAAGCAAAGCTCCATAGAAGGTGGGAGGATGGCCACAGAGGGTGCAATCCAAGAGAACCACAGGAGTTTCTAGTATCCCTGCAGGGGAACAATGGTATGTGGATCATCCCTGAAGGAGTGGATACTGTTATCAGTATGGACTAACTCCCCTTCATTTCGGTGAATGATGTACTAAGTATCACAACAGATTTGTGTAGATAGTTTGCTGACCACACCATACACTGTCTATGTCATAGGACCATCAGGTATCTAAGCATTCCTGGAGAGTAGCAAAGGTAGAATGGGACTGTATGTTGCATCCTGCATAGTCACTCTTAGCATGTATGCCACAGGGCCACAGCTGTAGTTCTATTTTATAAATAACACACTGTATTCTATTAGTCATTGCCTGAGGTGTATCTTGCTGTAATTCCAGTACAGACTGCATTTCTGTAAACTGCTGGAAAGCTGATAGATTTGCTGTGAGCTGCAGAGTTGGAATCTATTTCAAACTGATAAGTACACTTTTTGCAACTTAATTTGCACTGTGCTGTATTTATATACTTGCCTATTATTTATAGTGGTGCTGTATTATTTCTGTCTCTAGTTGTCTCCACTGTTTTTTTTCCTCAGGGTAGCTCAAACTAGTTGCAGGGAGGGGGTTGTTGAGCCAGCCCACATCCTAGCTGTTAATCATTGCCTGAGGTGTATCTTTCTGTAATTCCAGTACAGACTGCATTTCTGTTAACTGCTGGAAAGCAGTGGTGCTGTATTATTTCTGTCTCTTGTTGTCTCCACTGTGTTTCTCCCTCCCTCCCTGTTCTTGTGTTGGTGTTAATCTTGGTGGCTTTGAAACTGCCCACCCCTCTTGTAAGTTTGTATTTGGATACTCCTTCTGGGCCTATCTCATTTGCTCACTCAGTGCAGTGAGATCATATTCTGATTTCAGGCACTCCTACTGTGTACAAAGAGAGCATTTGAGAAGGACAACCCCTGTAGCCTCTTAATCCTGCTGTGTTCCCTCCCTCAAAAAAAAAAAAAAATATATATATATATATATATATATATATATATATATATATATATATATATATATATATATATATATATATATATTCAGCTGCTCTTACTGTAACTGTCTTAGTTGCTGTTCTGTGTGCTGTTACTTACTCTGCACTTATTACTGCTTGTTAGTAGCCTTCTAATTTAATGCCTTTTGCACTTGTTCTTTAGTCATTTGCTAATTTAATTGCATTTAATTAAACTGTATTTGCCATAATATTGATACACGTGTGCTAGACTGCACTGCGTTTGAATTGTATTTACTGCTGTTTTAGCTGCTTTTCTGTAAAAAATAAATAAATAAAAATAAATAAATAAAAAAATCCTAGCTTGTTTCCTGCCTTTCCTGTAACTTGTCTAGTCCAGATACAGACTTGCTGTATCCAGGACTGTTTGTATGCTCCTCAGCCCCCAAGCCTTTCTGAGTTGGATGGTAGCCTTCTAGCTTATCAGTAGGAGTGGTAAGCACTAGGTAGCCTACCTACCACAGGAGGAGAGGTTTCTGGTCTAGAAATTATAGTTTATTGGCCATTTGGGAAGCTCTTCCATCTTTCAGCCTTCTGATTCAAAAGCCTGTGTTCTTGCTTGTTTCCTGCCTTTCCTGTTACTAGTCTAGTCCAGGCACAGATCTGCAGTATCCAGGACTCTTTGTAATCTTCTGAGCTCCCCCCCCCCCGAGCCTTTCTGTGTTGGAGGGAAGCCTTCTAGCTTATCAGTGGGAGTGGTAAGCATCAGGTAGCCTATCTACCACAAGAAGAGTGGGTTTTGGCCCATAAATTGTAGTTTATTGGCCGTTTAGGCAGTTTTACATCTCTTTCAACTTGCTGACTTAAAAGCCTGTGTTTGCGCTTGTTCCCCGCCTTTCCTGTAACTAGTCTTGTCCAGGTACAGATTTGCTGTATCCAGGACTCTTTGTAAGCTTCTGAACTCCCCAAGCCTTTCTGTGTTGGAGGGAAGCCTTTTAGCTTATCAGTGGGAGTGGTAAGCATTAGGTAGCCTATCTACCACAAGTGGAGTGGTTCCTGTCCCAGAAATTGTAGCTACTGGCCGTTTGGGCAGTTTTTCCCCATCTCTTTCAACTTTCTGGTTTAAAAGCCCACTTGTGCTGTTTCCCACCTTTCCTGTTACTAGCCTAGTCCAGATACAGAGTTGCTGTATCCAGGACTGTTGGTAAGCTTCTGAGCCCCGCAAACCTTTCTGTGTTGGAGGGAAGCCTTCTAGCTTATCAGTGGGAGTGGTAAGCACTAGGTAACCTATCTACCACAAGAGGAGTGGTTCTGGCCCAGAAATTGTAGTTCATTGGCCGTTTGGGCAGTTTTTTCCATCTCTCTCAACTTTCTGGTTTTAAAGCCTGTGTTTGTGCTTGATCCCCACCTTTCCTGTAACTAGTCTAGTGCAGGTGCAGATTTGCTGTATCTAGGACTGTTTGTAAGCTTCTGAGCCCCCCAAGCCTTTGTGTTGGAGTGCAGCCTTCTTGCTTATCAGTGGGAGTGGTAAGTACTAGGTAGCCTGTCTACCACAAGAGGAGTGGTTCTTGGCCCAGGAATTGTAGTTTATTGATCATCCGGGAAGTTGTCCATCTCTTTCACCTTTCTATTTTACAAGACCAAATCTGCAATGTTTCCCATCTTTCCTGTAACTAACCTACTGGAAAGCACTATAAAGCCTTAAACTGCTACAAGCCTTCTAGCTTAAAAGAGAGACTTTGGAGTGATTGAGTATCAGTTTTTTGTATTTTCTTACTGTACTTAACTGTTTTCCGCCTAAACACTGATTTTTCCAGCACTTATTGTGATTTCAAAGCTTGTTTTTTTCACATATTGTACTTATTTGACTGCCTGCACTTTTAAAAAGTTGTTTTTTGTTTAAATTGTTTAACTGTTGTAGGCTACACACTGAAGTGCAATAGCCTTTTTTGATCGCTTGTAGTCATTTAAAGCTGTTTTAAGTGTACTTTTTACTGTTTTTGCCTTATCTTTAAAAAAAAAAAATTCTTGTTTCCCACCTTTCTATGCTAGTATAGTCCAGTTTTCAGACTAGTGCTGAATTCATGGCTGTGTTACAAGTTTCTGAGTTGCCCATACCTTACTTGGATAGAGGGAAGTTTCTCTGTTCACCTGTGAGAGAGGGGAACTTTGAGCAGTCATCTGCCCTGGAGGAGTGGTTCCAGCCCAGAAGTTAGTAGTTTAAAAACTGCGTTTGCACGTTTTTGTGCGCCGGGCAGCACTGGTTAGCTAGGGTTAAATTATTCCCGGCTCCACTAAGTCTCCTCTTCAGTTTTTCACTTGAAACTAGTCTAACTCTCAACCTAAGCACTCAAAAAGCATCCTACAGTCCAAGACTTGCTCAGACCTAATAGCAAGCACTAATATACCCCGACACTTGACTGCCCAGCAGGGCAAGGCTCTTTATCTACCACTCACCAACCAAGCGACTAAGCAGCTCATCCTACTATTCAGGCATGACCAAAGGGCATTTTCAGGTGTACTCTCCAGTCCAGCTGGTGAATCTGGGTATCCTGAGGCAATGTTACAACTGCCTCATGTACACAGACAGCCCTCTCCTCCTACCACAAAACATTAACATATGTGAGAGATGCAATTATACAGCCAAACTGGAGGCTAAGGTCTCTCCACCCAACACTGGAACAGACAGTCATGAGGAGAAGATTAACACTTGCACCATACCTCCAGCCTCACATAGACATACTAAACCAGCACTAGCAAAAAATACACATAAATACACTAAATCATACTCAGAAGCTCTAAATAAAAACCTGCAAAAGCATCAGAAAGCTCCAAAGCAGACACCCACAAAACCTGCACCTTCCATCACAAACCAGACAACACATAAAACACAAAATCAATGTGCTGCACAATCACAGCACTTAAGGCAAAATAACATACCTAACACACTAGTAATAGGTGACTCAATAGTCAGGCACACTGACTCCCCACTCACTAGGCTGGACAAGGAGAAGGTTACTGTTAGCTGTCTGTCGTTAGCCAGAATCCACCACATAACACAAGCACTCAGGTCACTCCAGAACAAGTACAAATATGACTCTGTCATTGTTCATGTTGGTGTGAATGACCTGAAATGTACCTCCCTGGACTACATGAAAAGAGACATGGAAGAGCTCTCTGATCATGTAGCCCAGGCGGGTATGACCCTGACCCTGAGTAGTATCCTGCCCTCACCAGGAATGATACCTCAGTATAAAGAAAAAATGATCAATTTCAACAATTGGCTAAGCTTCTGGTGTCATTCAAAGGGGATCCAGTGTCTGTCAACCTGGGATGACATGCTCGACAAGCCGTGTTGCTTTGCAAGAGTCAGCTTGCACCTGTCACCCCTTGGCTTTCGAATACTGGCCAAAGCTCTTGCTGCCCCCATAGTGCCTTTTTTAGGCAAGGCTCAAAATTCAAACCTACCATCGTAAACAGCACAAGTAAAAAAATGAGGGTTATGCTACTCAACGCCAGGAGTTTAAATCTCAAAATGCATGCACTCGAAGTACTCCTAAGTATGGAGAACGTCGACATCTGTGCAGTAACTGAAACCTGGTTCAAGGCTCCAGAGAGCACTCCAGCACTACTGGGCTACAACTCATACCACACATTTCGGCCACAGAACATGGACCAAAACACAAAAGGAGGGGGTGTATCCATATTCATCAAGGGTACTCACACCTCCAGGTTAGTGGCACAGCATGATACATCTGAGATCATCCATGTACAACTAACATCGGGCAAATCTGCAATGCAAATTGTGGCCTGCTACAGATCATCCTCCATGACCCAGGACCACCACTCCGCCTTTCTGGAGACACTGGAAAACATGAAGGTCCTACCAAACACCCTGATATAGGGTGATTTCAATTACTCTACCATTAACTGGGAAAACTACTTCAGTACAAACTCCCAGGCTCAGCGCTTCCTGGAATTTATTAACTCAAATGCCCTGGATCAGCTGGTAAACTCCCCTACCAGAGGCCACAACATATTGGACCTGGTCATCACCAACATGGGCGACATGTGTTTCGTACCGGAGGGCAACCCGTCACTGGTTAGATCAGACCATAAACTAATCACCCTGGATGTCCACACCCCGCCAACACCCCCAACCAAGGAAACCACAGTGAAAAAACTTTTCTAAGGCAGAGGTGGTAAGTTTCACAGCCCCCAGGCTAAAGGATAACACTGCCCAAGATGCAGAATCCTTTACAATTGCACTCTATGAGCACCTACAAGGATGCATGGATCATGCCATCCCTAGCAAGACCAAGACTCACTCCCCTAAAAGAAGGAAACCAGTCTGTTGGACCCCTGCCCTAAACAGGTTATACAACAGGGAGGAACTAGTTCAGAAAAAAAGCAAATCCCAAGAGGGAAAGACATCACTGATCAGTATCAGTAAGAAAATAAGGTCCCTCATAAAATCATCCAAGGCTAACTTTGAAAGAAAAATAGCCAAGGATTCGAAAGATAACCACAAAGCCTTCTTTAACTATGTCAAGAATCTAAGTGGCAACTCGTAGATATGCTCTGAGCTAGCGCAAAATAGCACAAGATATACTGAACGTACTGATATTGCCAACATCCTGGCAGATAGATTCAGTGCAAACTTCACCTCCCTCTCACCTTCAAAAGGGCCCACAACAATACCGGGAAAGTGTAGTGTCCCAGAAATCACAAAAGCACAGGTGAAAACAGCCCTTTCAAAAGCCAAAAGCACAGCACCAATGGGGCCAGATAGTGTCCTAGGCTGCATCTTGCATGAACTACAAAACGAACTAACCCCCCACCTAAACACGCTGTTCAACCTCAGCCTCTCCACAGGTTATGTGCCCATAGAATGATGCACAGCAATGGTTATTCCGCTCCACAAAGGAGGGGCCACAACTGACCCTGGTAACTATTGCCCCATAAGCCTGACTAGCTTGGTCTGCAAGGCTATGGAGTGCATCATCATGGAACTCATTAACAAAGACATTGGGAACCTCCAAACACTTGACCCGACCCAGTTTGGCTTTGTTAAGGGCAGATCATGCCTACTAAACCTGGTTGACTTCTTCGAGACAGTCACCAAGGCCATAGACGAGGGAAAGGTGGTTCACACAGCCTACCTTGATCTTGCCAAGACGTTCAACACCATTCCTCACTCGGGTATTATAGAAAAACTCACCAGCCTTAACATAAACCCCTACGTCACAAGATGGGTTGCCAACTGGCTTACAGACAGAACTCACAAGGTAAGAATAGCGGGCTCCAGGTCCGACTCTAAACCAGTCACAAGTGGAGTCCTGCAAGGCTCGGTTCTGGGACCCCTACTGTTTGGCATATATTTCTCAGAAGTACAGGGAAACACAGGAGTACTATGGATAACCAAGTTTACCGATGACTGCAAACTGGGAGCCATAACTGACTCTCCGGCTGACACGGACATCCTTACAAAAGGCCTTACTGAGACAGAGACAGACACCTGGTGTCAAAGTCATGGCCTCAAGCTAAATGCCAAAAAACGCATAGTCATCCCATTTGGGAAAAAAAAAACACCCACGAATTACCTCATAGGCAGCAGCCCCCTTAATACAGAAGAGGTAATAAGAGATCTGGGGACCCAGGTAGAGAGAAATCTCTCCTTTGACAATCATATTGCCAAAGTAGTTAGGAAATCCTTCTATGTGGCCCATCTAATTACTAAGGGGTTTGCATCTAGAAATAAAGAGGCCATAGTACCCCTCTACTCGTCACTCATCAGACCCATCATAGAGTACAATGCCCCATTTGGGATGTACCTCACAAGACACTTCCAACAGCTGGAAAGACCACAAAAGCACCTCACCAAGAGGATTACTGGCCTCAAACATATGTCCTATGCAGCCCGACTGAAAAAACTCCAGCTGTACTCAGTGGCATATCGCTTACTCAGAGGTGATCTCTGCCTAACTTACAAAGCCATGTCCACCTCAGAATTGATGGGCATGCTCCACCTAAAGAAATCCAAGTCACTGCGAGCCACACACTCTAGTGAGCTAAACCTCACCACAACAATAAATAGAACATGTTGGAGGGATAGATTCCTGTCACAGAGACTCCACATGCTTTGGAACAAAATTCCTAACTACATTAGGCAGAGCACCTCACTAACACTCTTCAAGAGAAGCCTTGACGAGTGGATGGGTAACAGAAAATACACCCCTGGGATCACTTCATTGGCTCTGCTTGACAGAGGCTCAATTAATTAATCAATGGGGCGGTGAAAGCCAACACACTCTGGCTAGGCTTAAAAATGCCCTTGGGCAGATAGCCTAGTACCTACCTATGAACTTATGAACCTATGGTGTTTACTGGGTTTGCAGGTGTTTGAAATTTAGCCATAGTGTTGCTTAGCAGAGACAGGTTAGCCTTGGAAAATGTTTTTGGTTTCACTGGATCTCCAGATTTAATTTTTATTTCAAGTAATACTGTCTTTTGGTCAGTGCAAAGATATTACATTGGGTGAAGAACATTGGCACCCCCCATGTTCGTGAGAACAAGGTCAAGTATGTTTGCACCCCTGGTAGGAGAATGGACCAACTGTTCCATTATGTTGATGTGATGGTGTGAGGTATTGCCAGCTGTGCCAGGAGAAGTAACGCAGTGGATATGTAACATGTGCTAGCAAAGTTTGCTGGAGTTTTGTAAAGAATTATATGTCATTTGTGTATCAAACTGATTTGTACAGGTGCTTGTGTTGAAAATATATTTGTAAAGTTGCTATTGCTAAAAAACGAAATGTACCAACAGTGGGTCCTGCTGGACAGAAAAGAAATACACCTCTATGTCAGACTACATTGTAACTGTTGTAATGAATATAGTTATAACAGGATACTGGAAGACAAGAGGTTAATCTCAGTTCAGCTAACTTTGGAAAATAGTCTGAAATTAAATTACCTGGTTTAGACCATAAAGATTGTATCTCACAGTTCTACTGCAGCCAGAGATGAAATGTCTGTGAGAAGCCTGGCTTAATACCTCTGTGGAAAGAGTGGAAGTGTTAAAATTATTTTGCAGCGTGCAGATGCTGTAACACATCTTCTTACACAGCTCTATGTGTGTGTATTATGACACACATGTGCAAAATCCAGGCTCAAGTTTCTAGCAAAGGGGGTAGTGTGGGAACCAGAGTCAGATGACCAGATGTGATGTCATTCTATAGCCAACACAGAAATGATATTTGGATATTAGTGACAGATGTCACTCAGCTCTCAGCAATCTGTTTGTGAAACCTGACAAAGAATGACCACTCACCCACATCATCTTACCTTGCTCTAGTGAGTGAACTAGGTGACAGTAATTTGTTAGATCAGTCAGGAAAATATAGTTAGATTAGTTAAGTATTGTTTTTCTGTATCTGTGTGAACCTTTCAATCTGTATTATTTTTAATATTACCTGTAATTGAAACTCTGGTGTTTATTGTAAATAGATATTTAGTATTTTCATATTCGTTTATTATTTATTAAATATATTCAAACTTTTCATTGTGGCTGGTCTTTTAGAGAATATTTTAACCTTCAAGAGTACTTATATTTATTTGGTGACACTTTGGCCTCTCCTGAAAGCCTTGCTGTTTGGTAATATTACAATTGGTATTGGTATTAATTTCATCCAATATAATTGGATACCCTTGTAAGGGCCTTAGAGAAGCTGGCTGGTGGCAGTGGAACTACCTTATAGTCTGGGCATAGCTTTTAAATCTGTGCCAGACTTTCCCAGGTGTGTGTGTGTGTCAACTACTTGGAACAGGGACACAGAACACTGGCTTCTGCACAGAGAAAGGTGGAGTCTTATTTGAGGCCTGAAGAGGAAAACCCAGCCCCAGGACTGAGTATGCTCCCTGTGTGCTCTAAAGGGAAATTGTGCCTGGTGCAGAGAGCTATATCTGAAAATACTGTTTGTATCTATCTTTGTTTCAAGTGAATGTCCCTCACCAGAGTCAGTGATGAGGATTGAGAAAACTTGATCACTGGCTCAGAAGAGAGACATCACAGTTCCTATTAACAAAGTTAGGAATCTCTGGGCCTGTGCTTAGAAGTGGTGTAGGATTCCCAATCTGCAGAGGGGTAGTTGAGATCCCCCATGAATATTGTATTGTGTTGAAAAGTGAGGGACTCTAGTTTATTGAGATAGGTAGTATGGGTTTCCTGTGACATGGATGGAGACCTATATGTTGCAAGGATATGGTATGACACCCTTTTTATGGTGAGTTGTACATTTATGATTTCCAGTGGGTCATACACTTTAACTAGTCTGGAATGTGAGATTGGTCTTAATATAGACTGAGACTCCTCCACCTTCAGTTTCCTTCTGTGCTGTAGCTGGTCTAAAGGTATGAAAGGCATTATAGCCTTGCATTGCTGGGGTGCTCTCAGCAACTTTAAACAATGTCCCCATTACTACACAGTTGTCTATGCTTTCCAGGGAGAAGATGGCTTGCAGGGAGTGGAATTTCTTGGTAAGACTTCTAGCATTGAGCAGTACCACCTTCAGATATTTCTACATAGGTTCAGTTAAGTCAGTAGGTTTATCAGTTTGGTGTTGCCTAACAAAGGCACTATGGGCATGGAAAAAGTGTTTTCCAATATCCAAAAGACTAGAGGGGATAAGTGCAGACCATGCCTGGCAAAGCAGTGTAGTCTGTCAGCCATGTCCTCCCAGGCTGTCAATTGTTTACCTCCTTGGACTGACACCAGAAGCTAAGCCAATTGTTAAAATCACTCATTTTCTGTTGGTAACATGGCATCATCCTTGGAGAAGGTAGTATGCAGCTTAGCCCTAGGCTCATACTTGCCTGAGACACATAATCAGCTAGCTCGATCATCTCTCGCTTCATATATTCAAGGGGGGTACTTCTCAAGTCATTAACACCAACATGGACTATGACAGAGACATACTGGTTAGATGGTTCTATGACCTGAGTGCCTGTCTGACTTGACAGATCCTAGTCCCAGAAAGGCAGCTAACTGTGACTCTCTCCTTACTCAGTCTGGTGTGGGGGACATCGGTGTATCTCATTGTAGAATCACCAATGACCAGGAAATTTGGCTGTGTGCTGGTTTGCTTTAAGGGCTTAGCAATGGAGTAATTGGATACAGTGCTACTATGTGTAGTTGCTGGTGGTGTTTTAATGGAGTGTTTAAGTGATGGCTGAGGACCCTTTCTTTGATTGTGCTGTGCAGGGGGGGTCTTAGTGTTTTAGGAAGGTTGCCTATAGGTGCCTCAGCATAAGTAGCTTTATGTGTAGGGCATTTACCCTGTGCAGTAGGTGTGGTGCAAGAGTCACTGACAACCTCTATAGGATTGGTTGTGGTTGTATGAGACTGTTTTGCCTCCAGTGTTAAAGTGTATTTACACCTCTCGCATACTGTTTCTGTTTTATTAAGAATAAGTGAATTGCCCATTTCAACCAGACTGGCAAAGAGAGAGTCAGGAAGTGCATATTCATGGTCACTGATGTATTAGGGAGGAGTGAAGAAATCTTAAATATTAACAAGTCAATAAGACAAGGAGCTTGATAACCAACGCTCAGCTATAAGCAAACTAGATGCTCTAGTAGTTAAAAAAATCTGTCTAGACAGTAATGCCACAAGAGTGCAGACCACAGACCAGAACAAAGACACTTAGAATAACAAACACAATAAGCCTTGACCAGCAATTCCCAGCTCAGAGGGTTAAAGACTACCTTCTCCTCCCACAAGTGTAGACCACAAATCATCTTAATGTAAAATAACTGGTTGGCAGCCCAAATGCTTACATCAGAACAAAGACACTTAGAATAGCAGGCACAATAAACCTTCACCAGCAATTTCCAGGTCAGAAGAATATAGGTTATCCTATCTTGCCACAAGAGTATAGCCACACACCTTCCTAATGTAAAATAACTGGTTTGGAGCCCAAATGCTTAAATCAGAAAAATATTTTTAGTTCTTCATAACAATCAGTACTTATCCAAATACATATATTTGTTTCATAACCTGATCAATCCCATCTTTACTACTCATATTTTTTATTACTCAGTACTTCTTCACACCTCCCATTCCACAGCACCCACACCCCTTGAACTACAAAACTAGTATTCTATTTTCTCCCTTTTTTCTGCTGATCTAGTTTCATAATAACAAACAAACAAATTAGAAAAGGGTAAGGACATTTCTGCAGTGGTCTGGCTAAATTTCCTCTAGTTAGTATGAATGCCATCTTGTATCTCCCATGTAATAGTTCATAACCCAGACAACAAAACATCCATCCATACATACATACATACATACATACATAGTCATAAATACATACATGCATAAATAAATAAGTAAATAACAATATTCCATTTTGTCCTTTGCCATACACGCACAAGAAAATGACAGTGATCCTGTTCACCCTCTCTCTTGTAGCCTGATATTAACACTGCATGCAACATGTTTGCTCTGTGTGATACTGCACTTTCAGCATGTGCCTTTCAGGGTCCATAATTCTGGACCGCAGTGTATATTACCCATTACTATCTGTATGCGTGCGGTGCGACTATTGTTTGTCCGGGTTCTGCCACGCTGTCACTGACTGATGTTGTTGCTGTGCCTTCCATACAAGTCATGTGCATGCATAGTCCAACTGTTCTTTTGCCATGAGAATGGTGTACCTCCTTCCTAATGATCACATAGCTAGTCCTGACAAATTATTAACTACATACTCGGTCTTGGTGCTCAAAACACATTTACAAATTTGCTCTATTCAGATTTACTAATATACTCAAATCAATACCTTAATGACAAGCTGAAATACTTTATTCGGTAGATGCATGAAGTGGCTGTGGTTTGCAATAAGACGTGCTTTACTCTTCACAGGCGCTACTCCCAGTTTAGCCCAGTTTAGTAAGCATCTGGAACCATGAAATTGTACTTTTCAAATGTCTCTGTAGCCAGCTTGATTGAAATGAGCATCCAGACACAATGGAGCAATTGTCTACAAACAAACACCACCAACTACTTAAACAAACTGACAGTGTATGAGAGATATAGTTGTATAATATTATTGGAGACAAAGCTTTCAGATGAAGACACTACAAATAACAAGCAGGTTTGTCAATACCATACAACACCCTACTACACGATCACACACAGTTCAGATCAAACATATAGACCTACACATGCTGAGGGTCTTACAAGTAGCCTACTTAAAACACAAAGGCTTCCTAAATGCAACCTCAGAAACAAGCACCCTCAGTAACCTCATAACCACACAACACAGGCAGCATCCAGCATGAAACATACATCTAAGAGTCACAATGATTCAGTTAAAAAGTCCATAAGGCAACCTTGACACAGTCCAATGTCCTACTCATTGGTGAATCAATAGTGAGAAATACCAATGCACCTTTCATCAGGCTATGCAAGAAGTGGGTCACTGTCAGTTACCTATCAGGTGGCAGAATTTACCACATCATGCAGACACTCAAGTCCTTGCACCACAACAGCACTAGATATTCCCAAAGATAAGAACTGAACTGCGGACCTCTCAACACCTGAACAAAAGAGTGATTTACACTGCTTAACATAAAGTTTTCACTCTAGTCCTTCTATATATTTAAAACTCCCGTCTTTTCAGCTATGGAACCTTTGCTTCAGCACCAGATATTCCCAAAGATAAGAACTGGACTGTGGACCCCTCAGCACCTGAACTAAAGAGTGATTTACACTGCTTAACATAGAGTTTTCACTCTAGTCCTATATATTTAAAACTCCCTCCTTTTCAGCTACGGGACCTTTGCTTCGGCACCAGATATTCCCAAAGATAAGAACTGAACTGCGGACCCTCAGCACCTGAACAAAAGAGTGATTTACACTGCTTAACATAAAGTGTAGGTTGATTTTAAGAAATATCTGTAATCTAATTACTACTAGAACTTTATCTCTTACAAACCTGTACTGGTGTGCTGAGCACTGGAACGACTGAAGTCCTAAAGTGCGAGAGTGCTTCCCCCATGTTATTTCATTAACTCATTCCAGTCTCTATAAGCCCTATTGGGTCAAACCTTTGTGCTTGGGCTTTCTGTAACTTGATTATATAGTGTACCCTATAACTGTTGAATAGTGCAGAACAGGGAGACACACTATCAGCCCCTGGAGCAAGCCTTTGCCTAAACTGTAGATTGTTTTTGGGAGAACCTTTAGCTGAAGGGGGGTCTGAACTACCCAGCCGTATACAACCTCCCCACCTGCCTTGATTTATGACCTTTACCTATTACCTACTTCCGGGCAAGCTTATTTCAGCTTCACAGAATCATGGGCGCCATTTTCAAACTTTCCTCCCTGCCTGCTTCTTCACCACCATTCGCCGGTGCTCGCACGCCAAGTAAGAAAACTGTTATCTTTTCATATTTAACTAATCTTCACATGTTGCTTGTGTAATTCATTTACTGTGTTTTTATACTGAGTTACTGCTGATATCTGAAGTTTTGTAGACACTGCCTTGCTTTGTTATGTGCGCTAGTTTAATCCCAGCCAGGGAGACCTGAACAAACGCACCCTTTTAATCAATGGCTTTGTAATGTCCCCAGGGACACATTGTATACTTGTTTCACCAATAGTCTGTTTGCCACAGACCTTACTGTGCTTTTTTCTAACTGCGGAGCAATTTAGATGTTATAATGCTAACATATGTTATAAAAGGCATTCACTCCTGAAATAACATCGCATTCCTGTTGTAATACGATACTGCTGCAGCTGTCGTTATGTGTACGATCTAGCTGAAGGGCATTTACTGATGGTTTTGAACTGATATAATTTGCTGCAAAAACAGCTCACAGGCGACATTCTGGTAGATCTACAGGTCGCATGCTTATGCTTAACCAGATAAGACAGAGCTCCATAGCAGACATTAGTGTATCTCCTGCATAAAACGGTATGTCCATTTTTGAGCAACAATACCTGGCAAAACTAACTTATGGTAGAAGTAATACTAAGACTAAAAGGCATTATTTGAGGATAAAACCTGGAAATTGAATGTGTTTTTGTGTAAACCTGATGCTTTTGATACTATATGAATCTGCTTACATTTGCTCCTCTAATTTCTCTGTCTTTATTTTACTTTCCCCCACTAGTTTTACTCTAGTCCTTCTATATATTTAAAACTCACTCTTTTTTCAGCTATGGGACCTTTGCTTTGGCACCAGATATTCCCAAAGATAAGAACTGAACTGCGGACCCCTTAGAACCTGAACAAAAGAGTGATTTACACTGCTTAACATAAAGTGTAGGTTGATTTTAAGAAATATCTGTAATCTAATTACTACTAGAACTTTATCTCCTACAAACCTGTACTGGTGTGCTGAGCACCAGAACGACTGAGGTTCTTAAGTGCAAGAGTGCTTTCCCCATGTTATTTCATTAACTCATTCCAATCTCTATAAGCCCTATTGGGTCAAACCTTTGCGCTTGGGCTTTCTGTAACTTGATTATATAGAGGTAGGTTTCCTACCCTATAACTGTTGTATAGTGCAGAACAGGGAGACACACTATCATCCCCTGGAGCAAGCCTTTGCCTAAACTGTAGATTGTTTTGGGAAGAACCCTTGGCTGAAGGGGGGCTAGCCTCGCTCCATTCACCCTCGCTAAGCTCGGGCTCACTCCACCCCCCTACCCTACCCCCATTCTCACCCACCCCTGACAATATTTCCTTTATTCTAAACGCTTTTTCACCATGCCCTCTCCAAATCCCCACCCAGCTATCTCTGCCCCTCCCATCCCTCTCCGCACCATCCTCCTCCAAAACCACACTCTTTTCCACCTTACCCTCTACTTAGTATACCTCATCCCCAACCCCACACTTCCTCACACTATCTGCCTCTAACTTCAACCTTAAACTACTACTCTTACTTGTACCCCCCTATTCTCACACTAGCACCTCTCACCTAACTACAACCCACCATGCTATACCACTCCCTTCATCTGACACTACTAGCTACCTCCACTCTTGCAATTCTATATAACCTCACCTCTTACATGTTTCCCCTTGAACCCTTCTTTCACCCACCCACTTCTACCTATCCACCCGTCTTCACTCAACTACCTCACTCATTCTTAACCCCAGTACCCTGCACTGCTTACACAACCTTACCTCCACACATAAAACATGGTTCAGGCAAAACACCACACAGTAAAGGAAAACCTAAGTTCCACCTACTCCTTGTTCCCAAACCTCAGCCAATCCCTTCTCCCCTCTCCCTCTTAATGCAGGCAACATACATCCCAACCCTGGCCCAGCTCTACCAGTATCCTGAAATGGTACCCTCAAACATACTACCACCCCTAACCATCAGATCCCACCAAAACACATTTCCTTTTACTCCATTAACCTGAAAAGCATAGTAAATAAAATTACTGAATTCCATTCTTGGATCTCACACCACTCTCCAGATATAATAACCCTTCGTGAGACTTGGTTAAAACCCCACATGCCTGATAGGGACATCCTCCCTCCTGGTTATAACATCCTAAGACTAGACAGAACAAAAAGAAAAGGAGGTGATGTTGCAATCATGTACAGAGATAACATCACACTTACTCCCGTACCTCCCCCCCCTCCCCAATTCCCCTGCTGAACGCCTTCTGGCCAACTTTACATAGCTGCTATCTACATCCCACCCGGTGACAACCTCACTGTACTTGAAAGTTTACTTTCCACTCTCTACTCAGACCTCCACAATGAGACTATAATCATGGGAGATGTCAATATCAACTGGTCCACACTCACAACCTTATCTCTCTCTACCTCCATTAACCTACATGGTTTCTCCCAATTAGTCACAACTCCAACCTATTCCACCAAATCCAAAACCCACTCTTCCATACTTGACTGGATCCTTGTATCCCATCCTCACAAATAGCACGTCCCTGAAACCCTTTCTGACACATTTAGTGACCACTCTCCTACCAAAGTCCTCTGCTTTACTCCATACACACTCAAACCTCATATATTTAACACCTGCTGTAAGGTAAAAAACATTGACCTTAATGAACTCAACTATCAACTCTCTCTTACTGACTGGACCTTTCTCAAACATTTACCTCTCGAGGAAGCAGTCATGGAATTTAGCAACACATTCCTCAACATTTTAAAATCCCTGGCCCCCCAAGTTTAGGATAAAATCCACTGTGTCTCCCTGACTTACTTCCTCCACTCTTTCACTAATGGCACAGAGAGACACACACTGGAAACTCTGGATCAAAACCAAATTGCCCATTCACTTACAACAATACAGACAACTTCATAACTGGCAAAGCAATCAAATAAAGACGACAAAAAGAATTACTATACTAACCCCCCAAAAACACAGCTATATAACCCCCCAAAATTCTGGCATACTATTAATCATATCCTACATCCAGGAAACCCATCCACTCCCCACCCAAGCCCCACACTCACTCCTCTCCAAACTGCTACTAACTTCAACTCATACTTCATAGAGTCCATTAGCAAACTTATGAATCACTCCAACTCCAACACCACCTCACCCACCTCCCCCTAATCACCCTAACTCATCCCCTACTTTCAGCCTACAAACAATATCTATTTATTACATAAAATCACTGCTCTTAAAGCTCAAACCTTGATCTCCCTCCATAGACATTCTCTCTCCACTCTTTCTCCAACTAGTTGCTAACTCCATAGCCTTACCCATCTCTATCCTTATCAACAGATCTATTACTGAAGCTACAGTCCCAGGCATCTGGAAGTTTTACACTATTCCTATCCACAAGGGAGGTAACACCACTGAACTAACTATAGGCCCATCACAATACTATCTCCCCTATCCAAGATCTTGGAAAAATGTGTACACAAGCAAATTATCCAGCACCTCACCAAAGACAACTTAATTACCCCCACCCAACACAGTTTCCACCCTGGCCATAGCACTTCTACAGCTCTCATCTCCTACATAAACACCATTCTTCAAGCTAGAGAACAAAATAAACTTGCCTCCTGTCTCTTTCTTGACCTATCAAAAGCATTTGATACTGTTCACCATCCAATACCCTTAGAGAAACTCTCCCAATTAAACCTATCCCCTGCCACTATCTCCTGGTTCTCTAGTTATCTTAGCAACTGCTCCCAGTCTGTCAAATGGGATTCGGCTATCTCCCCAGAACTTCCATTGCTGAGGAGTTCCCCAAGGATCAATCCTAGGACCACTACTTTTCAACATTTTTACCAATCAGTTATCAAGCTCTACCCCACACTCATCCCTAATGCAATATGCTGACGACTCCACAGTCATCACCATTGCAGACACACTTCCCATACTCCATTGTAAAACTCAGGAATCCTTTTTGTCTGTCGAGACCTGGCTCAACCAAAACCATCTAATTCTAAACCCAAAAAAGACCAAACTCCTTCTCTTTCTACCAAAAACTATGACCCACCTGAAACCAAACTTCTCCATCACCTCCCACAACAACACACCTATCATAGTGGATAATCACACTAAACTACTTGGGGTCATCATTGATGACGACCTAAATTTGACCAGCATGTACTAAACAACATCAAGAAAACCCACCAAAAACTAGGTCTTCTTTATAGAAACAAAAACTTTCTCTCTTCTCAAGCAAACGTTGCGCTATCACAGGCCTACCTTCTACCAACCCTTCTCTATGGCTCTCAGATTCTCAACAACCTGCAGACCTCTCTTATATCCAAACTTGAATCTACTTTTAACAAAGTAGCAACATTTGCCGCTGAACTTCCTTGCTCCTCTCACCACAGTATTGCACTACAAAAACTGAAATGGTTAGAGTTCCCTCACAACCTTACACTCTCCCAGCTCCAAATAATCAATTCCATCCTATTGCAGCCCACCTTTGTCCCACCATATTACCCATCATCTCATCCTACACCTCAGCTAGAACACTCCGGAGCTCTGACCAACACCTACTGATCATAACCAAACCCAAACTCAACATAGGAAAAAACCTCTATAGCCATTACCCCGCCAAACACTGGAATAAACTCCCAGTGGACATCCAAAACCCTAGATCCAAACTTCTATTCAAAAGGACTGTGAGAAATCACCTTAGCTTAAATAAACTTTGCCTTTGTTATCAGCCCCTTCATCATTCCTGACCAACCAGTCACTTCTTTTTCCCATACTAATACCTATCACTACCTCTATCCTAACTCACCCTCTCTTCTTCTCTACCAAAGCCTTCCCTACTTTTACCCCTAAACTTTCCTTATACTATTATCCTCACCAGCAGAATGTTCAACAACTACTTCTGCACTTTAATCTCTCCTTCACTGCTACCCAGAAACTTCCTTACAAACTTGCTTTCTCTTTACTGTAAACACTATTTTCCTGGTTTACCTACTTTACTATACATAGTATATAATCTGTAATCCGTTTTATTATTATGTACTGCTTTACATTGTCATGTATTTTATTTTTGTACTTGCATATGTTTTGTAACTATGGAGTTTGTATATGTTTTGTAACTATGGAGCTTTTCTCCCTGGGTCTCCACTGAAAAAGGGCCTCGTCCCAGATGGACCAACCCAGTCAACAAATGTCAAATAAATAAATACACATATGACAAAGTCATTGTACATGTGGGTGTAAATGACTTGAGATATACCTCCCTGGACTATATGAAGAAGAACATGAAGAATCTCATGAAATATGTGCCTGAGACAGGTATGGACCTAGCCATGAGCAGTATTCTACTATCA
Source organism: Protopterus annectens (assembly GCF_019279795.1). Lineage (NCBI taxonomy): Eukaryota > Metazoa > Chordata > Ceratodontiformes > Protopteridae > Protopterus > Protopterus annectens. The sequence goes on along the minus strand of NC_056732.1, from coordinate 999,796,171 downwards.
CCAAGAACAATGTTGCAATATGACCAAAGTATTATTCACTTCAACAAGTGGCTTTTAAATGAGGTACAACATATATCATTCTAAGCAGAAATGGTAGACAGTCCTAACTGATTTGCCAAAGATGGGCTGCACCTATCCTTCCAATGCTTTCATATATTGACTAAATCCTTGTCCAACTCTATAGTGCCTTTTTTAAGCAATATCAGTCTACTAAAAATCACAGTAGTTATCACACATGCCATGGCTTAAGTCTTGGCACGTGCGATAAGTACTGTGATATTCAATATCAGTCTACTAAAGATCACAGTACTTATCACACATGCCATGGCTTAAGTCTTGGCATGTGCGATAAGTACTGTGGTCTTCAGTAGACTGATATGGCTTAAAAAAATAAAAGGTGGCCACCATGCTGTAGCGGTTAGCATTGTAGAATTGTTGCTCACAGCAAGAGGCTCTCTGGTTCGATTCTTGGCTTGGGTGCCTTCTGTGCAGAGTCTGCATGTCCTCCCTGCGGTCATGAGGGTTTCTTCTAAATTGGCCATAGGTGTGAGTATGTATATGTGTGTGTGTGTGTGTGTGTGTGTGTGTGTGTGTGTGTGTGTGTGTGTGTGTGTGTGTGTGTGTGTGTGTGAGTGAGTGGTACAGATGAACTACTGTCACAGGGCTAGCCACCTGGCAGTGTAAACTTGGCTCGAGATGATTGTCATTCTTGAAAGAGACACACCGACCCCATGCGCAAAATAGGAAAAGGGGTTGAGGATGGATGGATGGATAGATGGAGTCTACTAAAGCTTCCAAAATAACATAACTGGAATCCATTTAGCATAAGAGTATTGCTGCTCAGGAACCTAAACAAAAAACTCCACTCCCTACAAGCATTCCTTACCCTGGTAAACATTAGTATAAGCATCATGGCAGAGATCTGGTTCAAGACCAATGAGAGCATGCCAACAGTACAGGGTTTCAATGCCTATCATATATTCATGTCCACCATGTCAGATGAAGGCAGTGCCTCCATATTCTTAAAATAAATCACATCCAGACTTGTTAGAAAAGGTGAAGACCTGGAACTCCCCCACATCCAATTTGCTATTAACAAAACCCCTTATCATATAATAATTAACTATAAGACCACTCTATTGTCCTGTTCAACCCTTACCTCCTACCTGACTAACACGGAGGAGTCCCAATGCATTAAACTAAACTCCATTCTCCTAGGACACTTCAACAACCACTCCATTAACTGGGAGACTTATACATCCTCAAGCATAGGCTTTACTATAATTTATCAATACAAACTTTCTTGACTAGTTAGTCTGCACCTCAGCAGGGCAAAAAAATTCTGGACTTGGTCCTTACCAATAGAAGACATCTTTTCTCTACATCAGTTGTCACTTCCTCGCTGGTCAGATTGGACCACAAATCAATCACATTCCCCATGAGACTGAAGACAAAAACATGTTTAATACCTCCTTATTAATACATTATGCAAAGGATGAACATCTAAAATTGAGTGATAACTTCACATCTTCAAAATCCCCACACAACCTGATGACCATATTTCTTATGCAGATTCCTTTACCAACAAAGTCTATGCACATGCAAATAGCTGCATAGATGCATCTGTCCTCCTCCAAAGTAAATACAATGCTAAATTTATGACTAAACATCTGTGGTGGAACCCAAATATAAACTGGCTCTATAATACAAGAAAATAAATAATTTCATGCAAAAATGAATTTAATTCTCAGGATGGTAAAAACTTTATTGCTAAACTTAGCCAGGACCTGGGCCCTGATCAAATCAACCAAAGCCAGATATAAGGTAAAAATAGCCACCCAGGCAAATGATAACCACAAAGCCTTCTTTAACTATGTTTAGAACCTCAGATACAATGCATAACATTATGCAGCACTAATAGTAAACTATAGAACATACTTGGACCCAAAGTATATAGTGGACAAATTTAGCTCACACTTCACATCTCTCCCCTCCTATATTCCCAGATCACATGCATCTATACCTCCCCCTTAAATCTCCCAAGCACAACTCCTCAAGGCATGATCCAAGGTCAAGAACACTATTTCCATGAGGCTGGATAAATTACTGGGGTGTCTATAGGTTATCCTGAAACAGGACTTGTCAGACTTCCCTTCAGAGGTGGTGTAATTTCAGATGTGCATACCACTTAGTGCTTGCTGTTCTCTCTTACTCAGTGTGGTGTTTTTGTGTACATATGTCATGGGAGTGATGGGGAGCTGTTGACCATGCTATCTTCGTGCACATTGCTCTTTGTGGTTTGTATAGCTGTGGTGTCCTCTCCTGACCATTGCAACTTGAGATCCATGATGTTTACTGTCCAGCTACTTACATTAGTATGATCATCATGTACTAGAGTCCTTACACTATGCTCTTTTGACTACTTGTATTTCACTTTTTCCACATCTCTGGGGTGAAAGATGGGATAAATGGGGTACCTACACAGGTTTCACTAAGATATGTCATGCTTGTGTAACATTCTGTGCGTATTCCTCCTTTGCTTAGGAGTGTGACTTTGTATAAATGTTGCTCACACCTCACAACTGTCAAGACTTTCACAGATTATCCAGAAGTGTGCTAGATATATATTATGATCCTCATGTACAATGTATTTTATGGGTATTCCTTGAGAATTTCACTTAGTTGTTTATAGTAGACATTTGCGTTTCAGATTTTATATCCTGAAAATACATGCTACTATGTAACCTGGCAATTTCGCAACTCTCTCTCAGATTACGGGAGCACAGTGTACAAATACTCAATGATTTTGGACCATTTTACAACCATTATTTGTATTTTAATACTGAATTATTGTGCTGTGAGGTTAAGAGTGACCTCCCAAACCGCTATGCTGACGAGGTCATAACAAGGCCGAAATATGCATATCCATAGCTAGTGGGGTTTGGCTTTGTTGGCCTAAAATTGTCCATTAAAACGACTTCAAATGTAAAAGTCATGGGCAATCAGAATCGCCATATAGCTGGAACAACTGATGTTCATATGGGTCATTTGCATATATCCCATGTGTCTCTGTTACAGGTGGTTTGGGAGGTCACTCATTTAGTTTTTTCTGATTGGTTTTTCAGTGTGACCTTCAAACTCTTTGTTTTATTTTGTTAGTTGGAATATTTTGCAGTCACCCTAATGATAATGGACATCAGCTGGGTATAACAACCCTGTGTTTCTTATGCTTAGTCAAACACTCAGCTTATGCTATGCTGATGAGGTCATAACAAGGCCGAAATATGCATATCCATAGCTAGTGGGGGTTGGCTTTATTGGCCTGAAATTGTCCATTAAAACAACTTCAAATGTAAAAGTCATGGGCAATCAGAATCGCCATATGGCTGAGACACCTGATGTTCATAAGGGTCATTTGCATATTTCCCATGTGCCTCTGTTACAGGAGGTTTGGGAGGTCCATCATTGGAAGTTCTAGCTTGGTTGGAGTTTTCATTTAGTTTTTTCTGATTGTTTTTTCAGTGTGATCTTCTAACTCTTTGTTTTAACTGGTTTAGATATATTTATTTTATTTATTTATTTTATTTATTTGCAGTTGGTTTACCAGGATAGTCCATTGGGCCAATAAGAACCCGTTTTCAATGGAGTCCTGGGGAGAAAAGCTCCTATTACAAAAAAATTACAGCAGTTTACAATTTCTATCATCTGCAGGTTAAAGACAAAGCTTAAAAAAAAACAGTGGTAACAAAAAGATTACAGCAGTTTACAACGTCAGTCATTTGTGGGTTCAAGACAAACAAACATTAAGCAAAAAAAAGCATTGCTGTAGTAGATATATAGTTTCTTGAGTGGAGTTAGCTTATTATTTGGAGTCTGGTAATATATGATATAGTTACCTGAAGGGAGTGGAGAATAGGTTATGAGGGGTGGAGTTTTCATTTATTTTTTTCTGATTGGTTTTTCAGTGTGACCTTCAAACTCTTTGTTTTAATTTGTTAGTTGGAATATTTTGCAGTCACCCTAATATGGATTATAAGGTTCTGCTGTCTAGGAGAACAAATTACTTCTTGGCTCATGACAATGTCATACGACTTTAACAAGAGGCTTAAAGTGGATGGAGGAAGAAGCTTCTATATTTCTACTGGTAAACCATCTATTCCTGTGCTTTTCCAGTCCTCAGCTTAGCAATGTTAGTCATGAGCACTTATTTGGCAATAGGGCATGCCAATGATTGTTTGGTGTCATCTGACAAGATGCAGAGTAAAGAAAGCACTCTCACTAAACTTGTCTCAAAAATAGAAGGGCTTACAGAAGAAGAATCTGCTTGATAAAACACTTGAAAATGCACAAAGAATGCTTCCAGACTAGTAAACAATGAAAGGGCCTTATCTGAACAAGAGGGATGCTGCAAAAGGGGATAGTAGTTGCAAGGATTTAGCTTTGTACTCTAAACTTGCACTGAAATTTAATAGTATTGTGAGAAGATTATCTAAAACAAGCTTTGTCTTGATGTTAATAATAGATCAGATCTTGATTTTAATATTAAATAGCTGCTTACATCGATTTGGTGAAAAAAAAAGCAAATCGCCCATGGAGTCAAAGGTCATTAGATCAAAAATAGTATGTTGCATGCAGAAAGCACTTGAAAGTACTCCACAAGCCATGAAGAGAGCATTCATTGCTTGCATGTACAAATATAAATGTTTCAACCAAGACTGCTGAGAGGTTTTGAATTCCTGGCTTCTAGTAACATAAGGGGGAAGCCACTAAAATCATGATGAAAGTGGGTCTAGAGGGTTAAACTGCAATGTCAAAGATTTATGATCTGCATAAAGACTGGGCATGATACCACACAACACTACAAGTTCCATAAGGTTCTGTGTCACAAATGCTCTGGCTGTTCTACTAACATGTTGGGCTTATGAGAAAAGTAGTGAATCCTCTTACCCCAAATTGGCGCAAATACCAAGTTCAACCAGACCCACATCATTCGTTTACTACTTTAAGAATTTGGATGAGGACAAAAGCCTGGGAGTACCCTTAGTGCATTTACCATCATGGAAGAACTAAAATGAACATCATCCATCAGGACTAGGATCATAGTGATTTAAGCAACAGACATTCATTAGCGGACCGGAGTTCCGCTGTGGTGACCCCTAACCGGGTAAAGCCGAAAGACAAACAACAACAACAACAACATTGAAATAAGCCTTTTTCTTCCCTAACTCCTATACCTGGGTAAAAACAAATGGAGGAAAATGTAAGTACCTTTGGGTTTATAGATAAAGCAGGTAAAACTTGATATACTATGGTATTCAATGCTGGAGCCCGTACAGTAGGTAACCATATGTGCTTCCATTATTTTTTTTATTTCATTTAAGAACACATAAAATCAGCTCTAGCTAGTATTAAAAATAACTCTGTGGCTGGGCCTAATGGGTTAAATGGTTAGTTTCTGAGAGGCGTAAGTGATTATTTGAACTCTTGTTTAGCTTGTTTATTTAAAAAAAAAACCTTAGCTGAAGGTCTTGCTCCAGAAAATGAGGAGAATGCTATTGTTATTACCCTGGTTATACTTTTTGTGATTACAGACAAATTAGTTTGACGTATTCTGGGTAAGTGTTTTGAGTGGGCATTAAGTCTACCCTTTAAGGATGTGTTTCATTTTTCTAGTGATATTTACCAACATGGATTTACATACTGGAGATCTAGTATATCTAATTTCTTTAATTTTTATGAAAATGTAGTAAATTTCCTGGACAAATGCTTAGCTGTTGATGTGGTATATTTGGTTATTAACATTTGGGACAAGTCCAACATGAAAGTTTATATTATAAAATGGGTTAACAACTGGCTTGCTAGTTGGAAAAGCAGAGTTAAAATTAAGAATAAATATGTCTCTGTTAAGTGAGGTATACCTCAAGGTTTGGTTTTTGGACCATTGTCATTTGAGCTACTGATGAGTGACTGTCCTCTATCAGATCAAACTTCTTCTGGCTTTGCTTGGTTAGGGGTCACCACAGTGGATCACCTGTCTGCTCATGATTGGCAGTGGAGTTTTACAGTGTTGAGTTGCCAGCCTGGTGCCCAACCTTCTACAGAAGGCACACATATGCACACACTCATGCCTAGGGCCAATTTAGAGTGTCCAATCCACGTACAGCATGTCTTTGGAATGTGGGAGGAAACTGGAGCACCTGGAAGAAACCCATGCGACTACAGGGAGGACATGTAGACTCTGCACAGAAGGCACCCCAACCGAGGATCAAACCGGAGAATCTCTTGCTGTGAGACGGCAACGCTAACCACTGCACCACCATGGCCGCCCTCTATCAGATCAAACTAATTTGAGTAAATTTGCTAATGATATAAAGGTTGGAGGTATAATGACAAATTTAGTAGACCACCAGCATTTGTAAAATTATTTGGATAAGCTAACTGAATGGGTACAACAAAAAGGTATGACATGTAATAACAACAAATGCTCAATTGTCCATTTTGGTGCTACTAATTATTGCTACCCTTATGCACCAGATAATTCTATCTGCTCTTCAGTTAGCCAAGTTAAGGACTTGGGGTTATTATTGACTCTTCTCTCTCATTTGACCTCCATGTGAATGATGTTGCTATAAAATGCTATGGTTTATTAAAGAACATTTTTAGAACATTTACATCTAGAGACAGAATTATCAGTCAAGTTATTCTCAGCTTGTATTTGCCCAATATTAGAGTACTGTGGCACCTTTTGTGTTTTGGGGATGTCACAAGGGATGGAGAAGCCTCAGAAAATTCAAAGAACATTTACTAGACACACAATTGGATGTGATCCTTTACTATATGCAAAACAACTTGAAAACTTATAGCTGTATTCAATAGCTTACAGATTGTTCAGAACCATTTTAAGAGTGGTGTATAAATGCATCAACAATGAAGTGTTTTTAGCTATGTTGGATATTGATTTTTATAGACCATAGACGAAATACTAGGAATAGTAACTTATTAGTCCAGTTACTGGGTGTTAGTTCAAAAGTGAAGTCTTCTTTTTTCACTTTGGAGCTGGTAGATTATGGAACACCCTGCCAATATATATTAGATGTGCAAATAATTTATTAATGTCTGTCTTTACCTGATCTATGGTATAACAAATATATGCAACAAGGTCCAAATTAAATCTAACCCTTAATTGACTTGTATAGGTTCCACGCTTGAAATACATTTCATTGAATCACTGAATCATTTATTAATCAGATAAAGCCACTAAGTAGAAGCCTCATTTCGGGGATAATTCTGGAACACTATCTTGTTAAATGTCTTGCTTAAAGTCACTCAGTAGGCAAATGATGGCTGTGGAAAGGAAATCCTAGATTACAAGATGAAGCTTGTTAGCAATTTATATGCTTAATCCTCTGTGCTAAACTGACAAATTAACTGTTATTTCAGTATATTACTGCTGCTACACATACAGGTAATGTGTGCATCCATTTGGCATGCACACCTGAGAAGTGTGTGGATGTACCACAGTAGAGAACAAAAGTTTATGTTTAAAGGGCACATTTGTATTACATCATTCTCTCATTTAGATGACTCTAAAAGTTAAAAGTACATTCTTTTGCAAATAGTTCACTATTCTTAAGCAGGTTTACTATTCCTTACATTTTTCAAGTTGGTGAAAGAAATTATAATATATATAACAAGCAGAGCAAACCAACGATGGCAGTGGGGATAGGATTAAAATTGACAAGATCAATCAGCCGAAGAAATCAATTACTCTACAATTTGCTGAGTGTTAAACTTGCTGAGTTCAGCTCCCCAATGATGAACTTTCAAATTGCTTTTCCTATTAGAAATCGCTGTTGGTACTGTTTCTATATGTGTACAGGAAAGCATCATTGTGTGACCTTTTTATTTCCGTACAGTTGGTTAACTGTGGAGTTAATGTATATAAGTAAGTGGGGATGGGAGTGCAGGGGGGTTTATCATGCAAAAATGATTACTTGATGATTGATGGAGCTGAAGCTTGACTGGTTTGTTTCATCCAGGTGAAGCTTTAGCTAATTTAAACTCAGTGAAATGTAGGCGAAGTCAAGGAATCTTAGGTATATGCTGACATATGTCTTTAATAGTCTCTGCAGCTTGGTCTTGTCTGAGTATTACTTTGTTGGTTGGTTGGATTTTAGCACTTCTACCTTCAAATAAGGGCATTTTTAGACATTTTAACATTTGAGAGCTCCAATAAATGTTTGTAAGTTTCACTTTGGGATTGTAGATATTCAGTGGCTATGAATGTAACATTATTTCTGTTAGAATAAGAGCACTTATTAGTGTCAAATCAGCTACACTCCAGGATTTAGAGCTACATTCCCAAACATTTCAGACAGCCCTACCTATCACAAGTAATGACTAATTCTCACAAACTCTGTTTCATCATAAGCAATTTTGAGACTAAATTTCTACTACTTTATAATTCACATGGATAGGTTAATCTCACAGCTACATACCACGGTTTGTAAACTCAAGATGCAGTGACTCTTATAATATTTTGTGGCATGTATTGGAATGCCTTTTTTCATGCTTGTATCCACAACATGGTAGTGATGGAGAATCTACCCTGATCAAATAGTTCCTATTATGTCTCCATTTTATACATGCATACTGGCGTCCTGTGCAATATTGTAGTCCTTTTGAGCATAGAATTACTACAGTTGTTTTTGAGAAATTAAAATCTGCATTGTCTCCTCTGATAGTATATACACTGAAGTTCTTTGCCCATTCACAGTGAAACTACATTTTAATTACACCTATAAGCAGTTTAATAAGGTCACTTTTATTTGGTTTATTTGACAGATCCATTATAGTTTCAGACACCAGCTCTGAACAAGTAAATTGAGCTAGTGTGAAATGTACACATTCTCTAAGAGGATATTCTAAGTTATTAAGGTCTTTCAAAGGCTGCCCAATTTATTCCTTCAATTCTAGACTCCCCAAGTTTAAGATATTGTAAGAAAGCCCTATGCATTATTAATTATGAGAGTTTCTCTATAGATTTTAGCTGCCCCATTAGAACCACAGCATAAGCTTCAATGATAGTATTAAACCCTTTCCTAGATAACTCAGCATACCTTTTTCCCTGTTTTAATTAGCATTATTTATATCAGAGTGCATTTGATTATAGCTATTCAGAGTATCATTCAATGTTCAATGCTTTGTGAGAATCAAACATGGGGCCTCAATAGAGAAATTAAATTAGTTTGCCAGCTGTTACAAAGCTCAAAAGTCCTATTGCTAAACCAAAGGTCAATAAGTGTTTTAAATCTATTGATACTAGTGGCTTTCCTGATCTCTGAAGGGAAATCATTCGACAGTTTCACAGCTATGTGATACAAACAGATTTTCCCCAAAGAAGACTACCACACAATGCACAGAAGGTTAGTTACAGATTATAGGGAAGTAAACAGTCACTATGTAAAACTAAGTGGAGTAAGGTGTTCAGTGGAAAAACTGCAGATAGAATGTGGACAGTTTTAAAAGAGAAATTGTTTGAGTGCAAAAAATCAAAAAAAAAATGTTTAACATCAGGATCTATGCATACAACATCAGGGGGATATATTTCCATAAAAACAAAATATTTGCTTAAGGTGAGAGACAAAAAATATAAGAAATGGAAGAGAGGTCAAACTACAACTTTGAAAACTGAAATAAACAAGCTGGACAAACAGATTAAGCATAAAGTGAGACAAGATCAAGAAAAAATTGAGGAAAATGTATATAAAGATATTAAGCATAATAGGAAAGGGCAGTCACGGTGGTGCAGCGGTTAGCATTGTCGTCTCACAGCAAGAGGTTCTCCAGTTTGATCCTCAGCTGGGGTGCCTTCTGTGTGAAGTCTGCATGTCCTCCCTGTGGTTGTGTGGGTTTCCTCCTGGTGCTCCGCTTTCCTCCCAAAGACATGCTGTAGGTGGATTGGACACTCTAAATTGGCCCTAGGTGTGAGTACGTGCATGTGTGTGCCTTCCATGGAAGGTTGGGTGCTGGGCTGGCAACTCAGCACCGTCAAAACTCTACTGCCAATCATGAGCGGACAGGTGATCTGCTGTGGTGACCCCTAACTGGGAAAAGAAGAAGCATAATAGGAAACTTTTTATAGATACATAAGATGTGGAAGGAGTAAAGACACACAAATTTATAAACTGTGTGCAGATTCTAAAATTTATTCTCAGACACAACTGATTATAGATATATTTACAAAATGTTATGTAAAGCAGTTTGGCTCCACAAAAGGGGTGATAAGTTGTCCGAGTGACATACAAGCAACTTCAGATACTGGAATCTAATTAGTTATATTGAAAAAGAACTGCACAAACTGGATCCAAACAAAGCACAGGGAGGAGACAGAATTAATAACAATGACCTGAGAAGACTTCAGCAAGAACTTTCAGTACCCTTATATCTATTATTCACTAGGTCATATAAATATAGGGAGATTCCTCAAGATTGGAGACATGCTCTTATTAAGCCTGCCTTTAAGGAAAAGGGGAGTAGAACTAACCCAGAGTCATATAGACCCTTAAGTCTACTTTCATGTTGTGGAAAAATAATGGAGAAGGTAATATCGTATAAGTTATTGTCAGAACTGGATAGGTTGGGACTTGAAACCATATATCAGCATGCATATGTTGAAAACAGATCTATTACCACCTGTAACATGATGTTCTATAATATAATAACAGCTATGAATGAAAAATTGTACAGTGATATAATTTATATAGATTTAACTTCAGCATTTGACAGAGTCATACACAAAACACTGATCAATAAATTAGTACAACTAGGTATTGATGTACTCTTGATAAGATGGATAGCTGCATCTCTTACAAATAGGACATGGAAAGTATCATACAACAACTGGACACGTGAAATCCTTGGTTACAGTCAGGGTGTCCTACAGGGCTCAGTCCTAGGCCCTTACTTGTTTAGATTGTATCTTTTAGACCTAACCTTTTCATCTGAGGTGTTCTACAGTCTATATGCAGACAACCTGAAATTGGGTAAACTGAGTACATGTGTTACTGATAAGGCATGTCTGCAAAATAACTTGACTAAATTGACTATTTGGGCACAGGAGAATAATATGCCAATAAATACATCAAAAACTAAGCATATGAAATTTGGGAGATGAAAGATGAATATTTAATACAGCACACAGTGATTGAAACTGTAGACTCATTTAAGGACCTGGGTATATGGGTAGATTCAGCTCTGGGTTTTTCTAATCATCTCAACCAATTTGTTAATGATAGTTATATAACTATAGGGTGTATAAAAGGATTTATAAAGTCTAGGAAACCAAAAATAATGAAGTCATTTTTTGTTAAGTTACATTAGACCCAAACTTGAGTATGAAATAACAACATGGAAACCCTATAAGAAAACAAGCATGAGTAAACTGGAAAGAGTACAGCGGAAAAATACCAAGGGCATCCATGAATGTGAAATTTTAAGTTATTATGAAAGACTAAATATCTTTACTTGTACAATGTTTCTTACAGATATCTAAGAGGAGATCTTATTCAGGTATATAAGGCATTTAGAGACAACTACCTCTGGGAATGTTTGGGGTTATCAAAAAGTACCAGATAATCATCAGACAACCTATGTAGGAGATTCTATAGGAATGAGAAGTGCACTAATTGATTCTCTGACAGAGTAGCTGATGCATGGAACAGACTACCAAATTACATTAAAGCAAGTGCTAGTTTAGATATTTTTAAGAACAGTCTGTGCACTTGTTATGGGAATTGGCAAGCTAGACAGGCATTAATGTCCATGCTTGAAATATTTGTATGTATGTATGTATTTATGTACACTGACATATTTCTACAAAATAGACAATTATTTCTGATACCATGACTGTGCCGAATAAATCTGAGACCCAAAAGTGGCTGAAAATACAGCATTATTTAAACATCTGTATACAAAAAGTAGGTTTCTTCTAACCAATCTGTAATACAGGAAATACAGAGATGACCATTTAAGTCTATTTCTGTAACTATAATTCGTAACACCTTCAATTTGTCTCATAAAATACCTTCAGTCTGGATATTTGGGTAGAGTTGTAAGCACAGGCAACACCGCAATATTCTATATGCAGTCTAACTGCAGCCTTGTAAAAGGGTATTAAACTATTTCATCACGACTAGAAATACGACACAGAATATCTCTTAATAAGAGAGCATCATTTTTTTATTACAAATAGTAAATTGTCATCATATTTCAGTCTATACTCCACCACTAGACCTAAATCTCCAATTTTGCCCTCAATATTTCTAAAAATATTATCCAAGGCATAAGGAAAACAAGCATTATTTGGCCCAAAGTGCAACATCTTACTTTTACTTGCTTCAAAGACCATGGGCCAGATTCATTAACAGCTCAACTAAGTACTGTGAGGCACTCACATGAGCTATTTGGTACTCATAAAACAAAGATAAATGGCAGAATATGCTAATGAATGTAGAAACAGCCAAATGACATGCTAATTAACCAAGCCAACATGGCAGAGCTACTCAGGAAGCTATAAAGCAAGTGTGTACATTTAGTGCTCACGTTTGCCCTGAACTCCAAAACTCTTTGGAATACAGGCACAATTAAACTTAGAAAAAATGTTAGAAATTGCTGCCTCTATCATTAACCTGCATGTGCAATCGGCTTTGATGCAAGGTGCTGCTGCTGCAAAACTTAAACAAGAAGGGTGTTTAGACCTCATTTGACTTATCATGGACTGCATGTCATAGAAAATTGCAGAGTGATAATAGGGTGGATAGGGAACCACTAGGGGAACTTAGCCGCTGCCACCTCAGGTCCCAGGGAAATCATGGAGAACCCATCCCAATGGAAACAAAGGCATGTATAGCATTATGCATACTGATACTTTCTAGAGACCCACAGAAGATATATATATATTAGGGGTGTGACAGGCATCAGCCTCTAGAATATAAATGCAATGCTACAACATGCAATGGATCACATTTGTTTTCGAAATACCCCAGTGCAGCCAGAAAGAACCATATAGAAGTTTTATACAATAGCACACTTACAAGAAGTTTTGGGGGCCATAGATTGTACACACACACACACACACACACACACACACACACACACACACACACACACACACACACACACACACACACACACATAAATAAAAGTACCTCTTAGTTAACAAGAACACACATTAACAGGAAAGGATACCACTCTATAAACTGTCAGGTTGTTTGTTATACCCAAGGGATCATTTATAATGTGTGCAGGTCACCCAGGCAGTTTTTACAGCATACATATATGGCACACATGAGCTATATACAAGGTTTGCTAAGGGTGAATTTCCACAAGGGAATCTAGTGGGGGATGCAAGTTATGCACTGGATCTCTGGCTCAAGACACCGTTAAGAAACCCACACAACCCCACTGAGTAAGGATACAACAAGGCACATGCACAAACTACAAATATCATACAACTTGTGTTTGGATTTCTCAAATCAAGTTTCTAATGTCTGCACACATCAGGAGGTGCTCTGCAGTACAACACAGCCACCTCCATCCAAATATTCACAATCTGTGCTTTGTTACAAACTATTATTCTCAGGAAACAGCTTTAACAAGGACAGCAAATGTCAGGACCACATTTTCAAGGACCACAGGAAGGAAGAACCACCAGCTGCAGATGGTACTAGTAGATGGAGGTGTGTACAATATGCCCTGGCTGTGGCTAAGAGGCAAAGGATATCACACACACTCACTACCTAGGTCAAAACCTAAGATCCTTACGCACATACAGATATGAAAACTGATGCCTGTGAAACTCCACAACCTTTACTTAATCGTGGGCACAATTTGTACCTGCAGAATTGACAAGGTAAGTGTGGAAACTAGAAAGAATATATATATATATATATATATATATATATATATATATATATATATATATATAAATAATACTCTCATATGGCAATATCTATATGCCCCAAAGTAGAGCATTTTTCTGAGGTGTACAGCTATGTCAGTAACAGCTTATATGACTGATGTTTGCAATATATAGCTATGCATTCTACCCAATACTGTGTGTCAAACATTTCAGTTGACCACTGTATATAAACCAGGGAGCAGGTCAATGATAACATCATTTGCACAAGTATGGGAAAAGGAAAGACTGAAATACCTACTGCTTCAACTGCATTACTTATAATAGTAAGTAAAAAACAATGAGGTTCAACAATTATATAACCAATCATTTGCAACAGAGTAGGAACCAGAAATCAAAACTTTTCTTCTGCAATGCATATTCATAAAAGCAAGCATGTGAGGAAGCAAGCATTAGCTATTCACTGTGTTTCAGACATATATGTAACCCTAAATCAAACGAAATGTACAAAGGGCAATGCACAGTCATCATTATTTGCATGAGGGGGAGGTGATAGGAGAGCAAGGCTGACATAAAAGAAATGATTGCGTGTGAGTACAAAAACATGTATTTAATAAAGTATACACCTGTCAGGGAAGTACTGTGTGAGCTATGCTTGGTAGAGTACTCAGTTTACTGTAATTTCTCTGACTATGAGACCTAACTCTGCCAAGAACAGCACTGCTATTTTTTATGGCCCTGGCTAGAATTCAGGGTGCTACCTGAACACAAGCGATGTCTGCTGGATGAGCTCTCATCATAACTATATTCAGGACCATGACATCAGCTCTACCCTGTCTGGGTGTGGACAGGAGGTTATAGATACTGGCACTCATTTTGGTTATGAATAATGTGCTGGAGTGGGAAAACTCAAGTAATCAGTATTTCTTGGGACATGTGATACTGTGGAGGTGAAATGTGAAACTTTGTAAGTTGTGATAACACAAAAGAAGTAATATACGATGTGAGGAACTGTCTTACATATGATGGAGTGCATCAACATATCTCCTAGGTAGTAATCCTAACAGACAAATATGTAATTTGAAATGATGTCACTATTAATTGTGAGTGCCGTGACAAAAATGATACCATCTCTGCCATTCCTTTGCTGTTACCATGGCATTGCCTAAAGTCCTGATATTGTGAGACAGAAATGACAGTTGCAATGTGGCAAGCAGATGTGAGATGGCTGAATGTGTCAGTGCAATGCACGACTTGTTCTCTTCTTTGCTAGATATGCACTTTGATTCATGCTCCTTTTAGTTCTTATCCAAAACAATTTTTGTAATATTTTAGTATTGCTTTCTGTATTTGTGCACCTCTTGGCAGTGTGCAATCAAGTTTCATGACTTAAGGGGAAAAAAAGTGAACATGTTAATTTGCTGTCCCTTCAGTAGCTCAAATAAGCCTGGTGTTGGTGCATAGCTGTCAGCACCCTGGATAGTAATGACTGCAGGAAATGCACCTGACAGGCATCCAAGTCTGTGCTGCAAAATGTAAATTAAGTACATCTAGACTAAAAGAACAGTCAATGCCGCGTTCATATCCTGTTTACAGAACCTTTTACTGAGGGTGGTCATAATAAATATTGACATATGTTTTGTTGATGAATGTGCTCCTGTTAGAAAATCAAAGATTCACAGTTTTAAGAACAACGTGATATACATGAATTAAATATGAAAGCCAAAGTCCTAATAATCTGTCACAGAAATGAATTTACTGGTGGGGCAAGGTCATGTGAAGAAGATAAATGAATAATTGTAAGGCATGTGCTACAAATACCCTTTCATTGTTTAAGGTTTCCTTTCAATTCCTTTTTATTTTTCTGTAATTTTCCCTCTGAATTTGTGAACTCCTTGGCAGTGTGCAAGCAATGTTCACTACTAAAGTAAAAAAGTGAAAAATGTAATTTAGATTGCCGTCAGTATCACAAAGGAGCCTGGCATTGGTGCATGGCTGTCAGCTCTCCAAAAAGTAATGACTATGTAAAATTTATTTATTTATTTTTAACATTTGTTGACCGGGAAAGTCCGACAAGGTTCCACAGAACCTGTTTTCAGCGGAGGCCCAGGGAGAAATGCTCCAGATGCATGTCTTTGGAATGTAGGAGGAAACCCACACAAACACAGGGAGAACATGCAAACTCCACACAGAAGGCACCCCAGCCGAGAATCAAACCGGAGAACCTCTTGCTGTGAGGTGACAATGTTACCAGCTGCACCACTGTGCCGCCCACAAATGCACCTGTTATCTACCTGTCTCTGTGGCACAAGCTGTAAATACAGTGACTTTGAAGAAAACAGTTGCTGGGGGGGGGGTTCGAATTGGTAGTAAGGATAGTTTGGATTATGGTCTCAGCTGCAAGGATAGACAGCCATTTTGGAATATAAGTGTGTGCGATAAATGCAGAATATTTTACCTATAGTCAATGTGACTTGCTGTTGCCAGTCTCTTGTAGTAATAAAATATATACTTCTTGCTAAAGACATTTGCAATGCATGATGTCAGAAATAGTTTCTAATTATATTATTGAATGTTGAGATATGTATAATATATGACAGATTACTTATCACCATAGCCTAAGTATCACTCATTGCAGTAAGACAGTCCCCTTTCAAAGAATGCCAATATAACTCATATGTGTCATGTCACAAATGAGATGGTGATAATTTCTGTGTCCTGTTTATGAATAATTACCATTACCTGAACCAGTCATGAGGTGTAACACAAGTTATGATGTTGCAAGTCAATGTTGAAAGTCTTATTCATATTTTTCTTAATTTTCATTACAATTTCATATAATTTTTTATTTTGTTGCTTCTGCATTTGTCCACTGCTGAGCAGTGTTCAAATAGGTTTCACTGCCAAAGGAAAAAAGTGAAAAATTTAATTTGGGATGGCTTCTGTAGTGCAAACATGTTTGGTAATGGTACGTTTTCATCAGCAATCTCGACATTACTGACTGTAGAAGTTTCCCTGTCTCATACCAATCTATGAGGCACAAGATGTAAGCGCAGTGAGTTTAGATAAAGAATACATGTGATTAACGTTCAAATTTAACTAACAGAAACTTTTACAAAGGGAGTAAGAATGCCATTTCTGATGACATTTTGAATAGGAATATACATCTAAATACAAATAAGAATGATAAATATATTTACTGCAAACAATGTATCAGTAATGCTTACATAACTAAACTTTTCTATTTAACTTTATCATTAATGCTTCACATGCAACCCCAAGACAATGTGTGTAAAATGTGTTAAACATGGCAATAAGGATATTCAGTTTAAGATGCAATTGCATAGGTATGATGGGCACAATACTTTTGTTATAATCATCATGACTCGTCACATATACTATGTGTTTAGGGCAGCATGTCTTGTGAGGTATGCATGTAACATGCCCCAATCTGCATTACTCAAGTCATGCGACTCCATCCATCTGAAATATATTTACAAACAGAAATATCGCCTTTTACATATGAATGTAGCGCCAGTACTACTTAAATTCACACAAGTACAGGCCTGTCCAAAGTATATCTCCATTCATTCTGAAATTAGCATATCTTAAACTACCATGCTTAAACAGAAGTTCACCTGTGGCAATGAGAATGAATAAGTTTCAGTTTTTGCATTGTTTACCATGAGTTCAATTCCCATCTAGTACAACACAATTCTAACAGTGTTTAAGTCCCAACAGCAAAATATGTCACAATTGATTCTATTTATCTTTCCAAACACCAAGGATTACAAGCCATACCATTAAGCATTTCAGTGTTGAACACTGAAAAGTGTCAATAGGTTGAGTATCACACATGTCAAATCTCACTGCCATGTTTCACACCTTTATTGCTGTTTGATGTAAGTACTGCCAATGTGTCTGCCAAGGAATCCTATGCTTTCAATTGCACAAATGCAGCTGGCAAAGCTATGCATCCTTGCACACAAGCTGTTACACCTGAGATCTGAAATGGGTGCCAATTCAGACATATATTCTTAGCTTGATTTCTGCAGATATGGCAGACAGGAAGGCACTATATTTAGAACACAAAGGTGGGGTGTTGAGGAGTCCAGGATTTTTGTGTCACTCCCTGTAAAGCACTACAGCTATAGGGTGCTGCAGGAGGATTATATTGGTTCTCAATATAAGGCTGAGGCTTTGAATAGCTTGTAATTATATGTGAATTATTTAACTGGGTCTGATATGTGATTGGCTGTGCTTTAAAGAAAACGAGTTTTTAAAGGGATTGTGTGGAATGTATTTTAATTTGTACCGAAGAAGGGTTTGTTAACCTGAAAGCTTTCCTCTATTTTATTAAATCTGTGTGTGACGTATGGTGCCTAGTTCATTGTTATTATTTTTACTGCTTTGAATAGCTTGGCCATGGCAGTCCACGTACTATGGAGAAAACTTTGTCATCACTGTAGTGACCTGAAAAAGCGCAAGCAGAATCTCTTAAGCCAATGGGAAGATGAAATTAAGAGTGCAAGCACTCCACATTTGTTTAAGTATATTATCTCATCAACAGTTAATGATATAGCATGCATTAGACAGACAGATAGTTATTCATTATGCCTTCACATGTGTGCTTTTCTTTTACTCTATTGTACAGCTGCAGAAGAAACAGCAGCAATCTGTGAGGCGCATCAGGAGAAATTAACTCGGCTCAGAGAAGAATGGGTTAAGTATGCCTCAGGTCCAAATGTGATCCAGATAAGTATTTTCAGTCCCTCACTCCCTAGCGTCTTGAGCAGGCATATCTCCCCCTTGATATCAAGCATGCATGCCTTCTCCAATAGCTCTTGCTACCTGCATTAGTCAATGAATACACAAATTTAACTGTGTGTGTGTTCAATACCCAGAAGCAGTATTGCTTGTATTACAGGATAGTATTTCTAAAATATTAACAGCAATGATGAATGCTATGAGCAATTCAATTATGGTAAGTGCAATTCTTACGTGTGAATGTTTATATCATATATGACATAGTCATATAAAGGCTGCTATTTTTTATATCCTGGCAGTGTGGTTTGTTTATTTTAGGACACATTAATACCTTCCCATCATATCTGGATATGGCAAAGATATACATAGTCATTCTCAGATTGGTTTATGTATTGAAAAAAATAAAATAATGTGGCATTCCATAGATCTAATTCTCTATATTTCTTGTCTCTGTCACCCTATCTCTCTTTTATATATGTCTTAAAATTTTCTGTTTGCATACTTTGCTGCTGAAAACAAAATTACCCACAGCACAGAGAAGTAGACCAACCACTGAGGCTCGACCCACCATACCTTCACAGGTGGCAGCACAGACATCCGGCACTTCGGGGTCAGAACGTGTCAGCTTTGCCTCCACAACCCTTACCCTACCTGCTGTACCTGCATCAGGTAGCTCTGATCTGGCTGCTGGTGCAGTAGTACCCCATGGGAGCAGTATGAGTAGAGATGGTGATTTTTATCACCTGGCAGGAGCTTACAGGGATGGTGGAGAATATAATGGAGAGGGGGCCTTGATGCCCAAATTAGCAGGGTTGAAAAGATCCTACATCACATTGCTAAATCAATGCTATGTATGTCCGGCATTGAACCAGGCAGATGACACAAAAGACAGTGATGACAGTTCTGATGGTGAGGACTAGATTTTCACTGTTTGTTTTATTTATTTATTATTTTTTTTTTAACACCGATTTTTTGATTACCGGGAAAGTATAACTGGACACAAATCCGTTTTCAGCAGAGGCCTGGAGAGAAAAGCTCCACATATAACAGACTGATAAGTACAATTTCATAGGTACACAAGAATAACACTATACATTTTACATCAAATAAAACTAGGAAAATAGCACTTTAATCTGTACATCAACTAAAGTAGGATGGAAAATGGTACACTATACAGGTACAAAGAAGACACACCTTAAACTGTACAGTAGAGATAACATTCAGTATGATATAGTATTATAATAATATAAAGTATAAAGTATACACCAAGTGACTACACTTAGATGAAACAGTAACAGTTGAGAGGAGTAGACAAGTATGAGGAATGAGACTTTCAGGATAAAGAGAAGTTTACTGCCTGAAAAATTAGGGAAGAGAGTTTACCCTGGGTGAGAGGAAAGAGATGGGGTTAGACTAGCCTGGAAAGTCACAGATACAAATCCAATTAGTTTGCAGCTGTGTTTTTATAGATTTCTTAAAATGAGCCAAGGACATTGTGGCTGATATATTGGTGGCCAAAGTGTTCAATTTTTAGCTATACAATGTGAATAGAGGGAGGGTCCTGCAGAGATGTTGGCTTTAGTGACTTGAAGGCGAGGTTTGTTGTTGGAGCGTAGGACCCTAGTACTGGAGTAAGAATGTATTAGGTTTTGTAATGCTGGGGTTTTGTCAGGATAGTAAAGAATCTTATGGGTTAGTAGGAATTGGTTGTAAAGGAGGACATGGGGAAATTCAAGCCAGTTGAGTTGTTTAAAGGCTGAGCAGTGGTGTGTTTGATGTGGCTATTGGTGGAGAACTTTGCAATTTTGTTATAGTAGGCATCAATATCTGATTTTCTAAGATTGGTGAAGATAGGGGAGGCATATAGAAGTGTGGAGATGAGGTGTGTTTGTGCTATTTTAGTCCTGGTGCTCTTTGTGAGGAATTGTTTATTTCTATATAGTCCTCCCAATTTTTATGAACTTTATGGTTAATGAAATGTGAGTGTCAAATTTCAGGTTGCAGTCTATCTCAACTCCTAGAAGCTTGGTGTGAGTGACAGGAGAGATAATTGTTTTATTGTTAGAAATGATAGTAAATGTGGGTGTGGGCATGGAGTGATTAGTAGGCTGGAATATGAGAAGTTTGGTTTTACTGGGGTTTAGTATTAGCTGAGAGTTGGTATTCCATTCTTCTACCAAAAGGAAAGAGACCTGTGTTTGTAATTGCAGGTGATGGTGGGAAGGAGAGGAGCAGATAAGTGTTGAGTCATCAGCATATTGGATGACTGAGAATTGTAGAGTAGAGGAATGAAGGATGTTAGTGAAGATAGAGAAAAATAAAGGACCAAGGATGGAGCCTTGGGGAACACCCAGCGTGACAGGTAATAGAGGAGAGAGTTCTTGCCTCCATTGTACTGCTTGCTGTCTGTCTGTTAAATAACTTTGAAACCAGGTAATGGTGGGTTTGCTTACATTCAATTCTAAGAGGGAATTGATGAGTTTGTTGTGGTTAACCATATCAAATGCCTTAGAGAGGTCAAGAAAGATCACAGAGACATAGTTGCCATTATTTCTGTGGTTGTTTACTATATGAGTGAATGACATAAGGGCTGTTGTGGTGCTGTGATAGTGCCTGAAGCCATGTCGAGTGTTTATGAGAAGGTTGTGGGTGTTGAGTTGATCCATGATTTGTGTGTGTATATACCTCTCTGGTATTTTTTTACAAAGGTGAGAGCATTGCTACTGGCCGATAGTTAGTTAAGTCTTTTGAGTTACCCCCTTTGTGGAGTCGAACAATGTGAGAAATTTTCCAGATCTCAGGGACTTTATTTTTGGATATCAAATAGGTTCATAGGTGTGTACTAGGCTAATGACCCTGGAGCCTTTACAAGCTTAGCCCATAGGATTACCCTGGCATCGTGCCACTCGTCCTTAGTTCCCAGTGCCTCTGTTGAGTAGAGTCACTGGAGTGATCCCCAAGGTGAATTTTCTATTTCCCATCCACTCATCAAGATTTCTCTTGAAGATGGCCAGTGGGGTGCTCTGTTTGACATGTATGAGAAGTCTATTTCAGAGCATGGGCAGTCTCTGGGTTATGAACCTATCCCTCCAGCACATTCTGTTAATTGTGGTAATGAGGTTGAGGTCTCTGGAGCGTGTGGTGCAGAGGGATTGAGATTTCTTTAGATGTAGCATTTCTAACAGTGCTGGGTCAGACATGGCTTTGTAAGTCAAGCAAAGATCGCCTCTAAGTAGGTTATAAGAATGGATATAGGGTATACAATGGCATCAGAAGCTATTTTCAAAAATTCATCTGGGAGTTTATCAGCAGGTAATGTGGTAGGTTTTAGTTTCTTAAGAAGTTTCTTAATTATATCAGTAGAGACAAGTTGGAAAGTAAAGCCACTATCTGTAGTATGGTAACTGGGTGGTTGGTTGGAAGATGGACAGCATTGAGAGATAGCTATAGCAAGAATGGATTCAGTGAAGAATATGTTGAAATGGGTGACAATATTGAAGGAGGTATCAGTTATGGCTGGAGAGGGAGTACCTGATTTTCCAGGATAGAATGTTGTTAATGGCTGTCCAGAATTTTTGGGGGTTATTTTGATATTTAGTTTGTATATTGTGGTAGCAGTCAATTTTGTCTAATTTGACACATTTCTTTGACTTGTTACATATTTCAAGATATGCCTCTTTGTCTGTATGAGATCCAGTTTTGTGCAGTGGTCCCGGGCTTTATCTCTGGATTTCAGCAGAGCTCTAGTCTCTTTGCTCATCCAGGAAGCATAGTTGGATTTGATTCTGATAGTTCTGGGAGGGGCTTGGGAGTTTAAGATATCTAAGAAGGTAGAGTTGAAGTACTGAACATCTTTGTCAAGAATGAGATTCCTGAAAGGAATCCAGTTACATCCTTTTAGTGCTTTAATGAAGTTAGATGGATTGAAGTTTTTCTTGTGTCTTATTACCTGGTGATTGCTGGGCTTTTCCTGATATGTGCAATGTCTTATTACAAATGTAGGTAAGTGGTCACTCATGCTGTCACGGAGGCATCCTGATTGACAAATAAGAGTTGATCTATTTGTCAGAATCCAGTCAAGTACTGATTGTCTCTTGGTGGATTTGTCAATTCTAGTCGGAGACTGGATAAGCTGAGAAAATCCATGGAGGTTGATGAAGTTGATGGGAGAACTGGAGTTACAGGTTAACCAGTCGATGTTGAAGTCCCCAGGATAATGGTTTCATGTTGGAGGCACTCAGAGGCCCAGTCAAGTAGGGTCTACAGGGTGGGTATGTAGTTGCTTGATGGTATGTAGCAACCAGTTATGTTGACACTTTTTCTCAGGTTAATTTTTAGTTTTGCAAGTATCATTTCTGCATTGCCTAAGTTTTCTATATTTAGTTGATTTTTAAATAGTAAACCTACACCACCTCCTTTTTTAGATGTACGATCGTTACGTAGGATATTATAGTCTGGAGCTAGAATTTCTTTACTGGAAATGCCAGGTTTGACCAAGTTTCAGTTAATAGTACTATGTCAGGAGAGTATAATGAAAGATTAGTGTGAAGGTCATGAAATTTTTTGCTAATGCTTCTGAGATTCATATTTAGTATGAGCAGGTCATTAGTTTTTCTAGGAAGTTGGAATGTGTTATGAGATAGTTTTTGGTGAGTTAAGTGGATATTGTTATGAGATGGGCCCGGATTAGGATGTATGTCTCCACTGAGAGATAGTTTGGCTGCAATGCATACTTTGATTCTTATGAGGTCATTTCTGTACTTGTCATATTTTGTGGAGAGATTATTGGTATGGTGGGAGCGTAAGATATGTTTAAGGGTTTAAGGATAGATGTTTATGTGTAGGATGGCTGGGGTGTTGGAGGAGGTGAGAGGTGTTGCTTTTGTGGTGTGAGCAGTAGAGCAGGAATGATGGGGTAGTGCACTGGGTAAATGGTTATATATGAAGTAATGTGTGCAAGTAATGTAAGGATTGTTAGTATTGATTGTGTACAAATATTTAGGTGGAGCATGTTAGGTAATGAAGTAGATATAGTTGTTGTTTGAGCTATTTTTGCCTTATTTAGGGCCTGGTATGGGGTGTAGTGTTGGAGAATGTTGCTTGTAATGACAGTAGTTGATAGTGAGGCTCCTGGTTTTGTCAGAGTTGCTCTTAGAGGAGGGTTGGAATGATTGTAAGAAGGGATAGTCGGGAAGTGGTGTAGTGATGTAGACACAATGGTATAATGTCACTGGATGAACTTGAGTTGGAGGAGTGGCTTATAGAGTACAAATTTGAGGAAAGAGGAGGTGTGTGGGAATAGAGGTAGGGAAGTGCAGTGAGCCTGAGCGTAGCGAGGACAAATGGAGTAGGCAGGCCCATGGCATAGTGGTGCACTGCAAGAAACAATCAGGTAATTCATAGAGAAGTTAGCAAGTGTAGCTGCAGGGAGCATTCTGTTCAAGATGTCCATTGGGAGTAACTGGGTTTTAGGCTGGGGGGGGAAGTGTATGCAAAGAGAAGAACCATTGAGCTACACAGTAAAAGAAAGGGGGAAGGAAGGGGCTGGAAAATCCAAAAGGGAAATTTAACCAGAGAGAGTGTGAAGGGTATATACAGGAGGAAGGATATACAGAGTTCTGCTAGCGGTATAGGTCAGAGGCTAAAAAAATGTATTAGCAGATGGGGGAGGGGGGCTTAGAGTCTGGAATGGTAATGTACGAGGTGCAGGTACAAATATACTGAGCTAAATACTGCACAAAATATAACTAAAAGTCATACATACAGCAGGGGTTGGAGGGCTTTATTGCCTCTCCCCTTACTAATAAGCAGAAAGTCCAGGAACCGTGGAATGTCTGTGCCAGGAAAATCCTTTACCAGCCTGAGTGTACCAGGTTAGAGAGAGGGCAGAAGTACAGCGTGTAAAACCTATGAAGAGAGGGAGAGAGCAGAGGTTATCAGTGGATGTCTTAGCATGTACTTTAGGTACAAAAAGTGGACAGCAGGGAATGTAGGCAGAGCCAGAGTGTTAGGAAAGGGTGTTATCGGTTGTTATAGTAGTATAAGAAAAGATATGGTAGCAGGAAGGCAAATAATACCAGGGGTAAAAGAGGGTAGAGAGGTAGGAAAGAGGGAATGGTGAGAGGAATGTAAGGTGAATACGCAGGAGGAAGTAGAGGCCAAGAGAAGTCGTCTCAGGAGAATTCACCCAGAAAGTAAAGATGACATGCATAAGAGATAGATAATGGTGGAATGGAGCTTTCAATAAGGTATTATGTCATGCAGTTGAAATGAATATCAGTGCTGTCACATTAACATAAGCATAGGAGAGGAAAATCACCACAATGCAGATAACACAGTCGATGTATAGTAATACAGAGAAAAGCTGATATTCAAAAACAATTGCACTATGAAAGTCTGAGAGCTATTAGTCAGATAAGCTTAAAATGGTTTCTAACACCACTGGTAGAACTGATGATATAAGCAGTCTGTAGATATAACAGTGCTATCATGCATTTAGGAATTGCCTACTAAATATCTCCAATAATAATAAAAACAGTAGCTATTCAACAGGAAGTCTAACATGCTCAACCATCCATTTACTGTGCTGCCATGCCAGATTAAGGGTATACTGTGGCTGATATATAGTGTTAGCAGTGTTTTAGAGCCAACTGTTCTCAAGCTGGATGCAGATGTGCCTCCAATATCTACTATCTATCTACATTCATGGTGTCCCCAACTTTTTGTGTCCATCTACATCCCTGTCTGTCCTGTATGTCTGTACCAGATTCCTAACATGCCTTACCAACCTGACCCTGACATTCCTAGGCCACTTCCCTAGCATTCTTCTCTATCAAAAAAATGGGCATATGTTCCAGAAAAAAAAAAAATACACCCCATACATAGCTCCCCACTTTGCCTATGTGTCATCTTGACACACTTGATTTGGCACATTTGGCTATATTAAACAATTATACATTTATGTTGAGATCAAGTGAATAGCTATGGTGTTCTCCCACCTCCCTTGTGCTAATTCCTATATTCTTTCCCCCATATCCTACCCTTTGCTACCCAGCTCCATTTTTACCACTGTCCTGTCAACCCATTTTTCACATAGTCAGTCTGATCAAAAAATAGAATCACATGCAACACCCATGGACAGAAATGGTCCATTGAAAAGCCTTCTCTTTTATTCTCAGCATTTGCACCGAGGTTGACATAGCACAGCAATGGTGACAGACAGTGAATGCTGTTCAACTTCCTATGGCAAAAATCTGAAGATTTTAATTTCAGTCACAACAGTCGTTACTTTCATGCAAATGTGCTCAGGTCTGCTGCACTATGGGAATACAGACTGAAGGGAGTACTTTAAAACAGTTGCTGAAACATTAAGCTGCTGGAGGTAATGTAGTAGGCGTTCCAATGTGGTGTGTTGAGATGATCCCCCAGTTTGTGGACTGATGTTTTTTCATAGTGTCATAGGTTCAATTACAGCTGTAGGTCAAATTATTATTTTGTGACATTTAATATTATCATATAATTAACTGCAAACATCTGTATTTCTCTCCATGTACAATATTCCATTAACATACCATCTGAATCGTGCAGCAAGGCATCATCTGCAAAAATATTGTACCCTCAACGGGGAGACTTAGCAAGCCACACTTTTCCTGCTTGTGTCTCTTACTGGTGGTTGCAGTCTCCTACCCCTTGTTGCTCTCTATAGCTTGCACTTTTTTGTACAGACCATGACAGCTTAATAATGAGGAAATAAGAGTAACACAGCACACAGATGGTCCTACATATCCCACAGCAAATACTGTTGCTATTCAACGCTCCATCTGTCTCTGTCAGTTTTCACCCCTTCTGCTTCAGTAACTTGTTATTGTCTTTTAATTGTGTTATTTAAAGTGTGTGAAGTAGGAGATCCTTTGTGCCATGATGATATCAAGCTCAGATCTATCAACAGATTTTTGCATACTTTCAAGGGTTCTAATCCAGACACCGTTATGGACTGTTTTTAATGCACTATTGTATGTGTAGCTGTTGCCTACATATTATTATTAGCCAACATAATCCTGCTTCTGTCATAAGCTACTTGATCTCTGTCTCCCTCTCACACTATTTATCTTTACCCTTCTGTGTCAGTAGTCTTCCTCCTCTACACTTTTGCAAAGTCTGGTGCTAAGCAACAACTGCTACTGAGGCTAAATGGAAATATGCAGCTGATGCCAAAATTTTGGGAGTTTTTGCCTTTGGCCACATTACTGTGGTTCTCATTTGAACTGCTGTGGTTACCTATGTTTAGTCAAGTTAATCTATTTTTGAACAAGCTGAAGAGTTGAATGTACAGCACACACGTGTCCTGAGGAAAATGAAGAGTAATATATACATTCTCATTTTCTGAAATCTGATGTCACATGGGGAATTTGTGAACTATGACTTCCTATGTGGTGTGTTTAGGTAATACTCAGATCTGTAGGTTTTTCTTGGAATACTCTCAAGGTTCGAATCCATACGAATGCAAAACTGGTTTTGAATGTTTTGTATGACTCCTGTGGGTGTAAATGTTGGCTACACCATTTCTTACTACACCATTATCCTGCTGCTATATTAATGTGCCTGCTCTACATTGTGAAGCCTGTCTTGTGCAAATCTTGCCTGAATAAATATGCTGATAAAGCCAACTGTAAAGCAAGTCATTGTTCCCAAGTTGGAATCGACATATGGTAACACTCCAGATGGTTTGCGTAGCATGTTATTGAAGTAGATTGCCAGATATTTCTTCTGCACATATACTGCTGCTGCCCAGTTGTTCCCTAGCCAGTTTTTGAACTCAGGTCTACCAGTTTGTAATATGGCACCTTATCCTATGTGCTATAAGGCCAGGGAAAAGCAAACAGTAAAACAACACAAATATGTGCAGAAATGAAAAATAAAATAATGTGTTAGTATGTCTGTATTGTGTATTCCTGTCACCAACTGTTCACCTCTTCCCACCACTTCTGTGTCATCCAGTAAACCTCTTTAATTCCAAACTGTTTCTGTAAGCCATGTTTCCACCAGTAATAATATGTTTGGGCTCTCACGTGTTTCATAATACACCTGTAGCATTCTTCTTAAAAATGAAAGACAAAAACAAAAACTAGTAAATCCACAAAAAAGGCGCTGAGGCTCTCGAACGAAACTCTTTATTCACAAATGAATGGTAAGCACTTTCACCGGCTACAATATGCCAGCTTCTTCAGACCAAATTCAAACAGATTTAACACAGTCTCCACTCATTTTATATACTTTCAAAAACAGCCAATTAGTAAGCTAAATCTTGTTTTAATAACTTATATGGTCATTAATCAATTAGCTTACTAATTGGCTGTTTTTGAAAGTATATAAAATGAGTGGGGACTGTGTTAAATCTGTTTGAATTTGGTCTGAAGAAGCTGGCATATTGTAGACGGTGAAAGTGCTTACCATTCATTTGTGAATAAAGAGTTTCGTTCGAGAGCCTCAGCGCCTTTTTTGTGGATTTACTAGTTTTTGTTTTTGTCTTTCGTTTTTAAGTGGAGTTTTTATGGCGAGTGGCTCTGCAATGGAACCCCAGTCCCAATCCTTGTTTTCCCAGGAGGATGAAGTTCCCGTAACAACAGGAAGACCCTCGGGAGAACCATCGGAAGTGAATTCTTTAGGCGAGTTAACCGTTTTGCTTAACCAACTTCTTGGTTGAGTTGAAAGTTTGTCCCAACGGATTGATGCTACTAATTTTGGAAGTAATAGAAGGTCTAGTGAACAAATAAATACTGGTCTTTCCAATTCGATGATTCCGGCAGGGCAACCAACATTTTCGCAAGCAGTGAACGGAGCGAAGGCTTTGAGCAACAGCAGCAACTGGACTGTCAACAACGCTGCTGTAAGTACTGAAAATTTACCATCTCAAGCTGTTATTATGGTTGATAGTAACATTTCACCTTCCAATGTTCAGCCTTCAGGTTCGCAACTTAGGTCGGATGTTGGATTTAGTGCCCTTCCTTCAATGGGCACTTTTCTGAATAATAATAATTTTTTTAAAGTTAATTTGACTACAAATAATAACGGGGACCCACTGGTTGTTAGTGGGACTGGAATTGTTAACCTTCTCAATAATTTTGACATTAAACTATTTCAATGTAGGAAACTTCAGCTTGAAGTTTCCTACTTACAAGAGTGCATTAATAAAGGCATAGTTCCTAAGGGGCTACGTCAATGGCGGTATCCGAGTGGATTAATCAATAAATCAGTGTTCCATAATGAACTAATTGCCCTTTTTAATCGCCAAGGTATTGAGTTCTTGGAGACACTAGTTAAGAATTACCAAGTAAATATTTTGAATTTAAAGACAGAGTTGGAGGGCTTAGAGCAGTCAATCCTCAATGCCCCCGACTTTGAGCGGTATAAGTTTGACTATTCTAGAATCTTTAATAGTATTAATACTAGTATTAACAAAATTGTTGAACTTAAAAAGAAAAAGATCAATAGAGATCTCAACGCTTACAGTAAGGGTATTGCTTACCCCCAACCACCCTTTGTTCAAAATTATAATTTGGGACAGGAGTCCCTGTTGGTGACTAATAATGGAGCAGTGACCACGGATTTGGATGGAGAGGTGCAGGAACAACAATCCCAAATAAATATGGTTCGTAGGAGTGAACGTATTCAAAATCAACATAATGCTCTGATACGCCAACAATCAGAAATGGGCATGGGTGGGTCGGAGATGCAGTATAATTCTAACAACCAAAGGGATGAAAGTCCTTTTCAGGATTTTCAGAACTCTAATCGTGGTCAACAACAGACTTTCCAAAACAAGCAGAACAGGAAACAAATGCCGCAGAGGAGATGACAGAACAGGAGGAGGAGATAGTAAATAGTGGTCTTAATGATTTAGTTAATTCTGGACTTAGAATGACAACTAATATTGAGGGTGATTTTCATATTTTTAACTTCAGTTCGGTTGAAGTTAATGAGGAATTAGCAAATTTCTTGTCTAAAGGTTTGACATTTGTTCCCGACATAAGAGCTGATATTGTAAAAACAGTGGTCGATTTAAAAATATTTGTTTGTAAATTGAATTTAACTTGCGAGCTAGGGCAAAACCTGAGCCTCATACAAAAACTTAAGGTATCTAGTCTGTTTAACCCACCCCTACAACCTGTGTTAGCTTTGTTTGAGAAATGCTGTGAGATAGACTTTCGACATCTTTTAACTAGTAGTTCTGTCCAGCATAAAAATAGAAAATGTAATATAGATAAGAATGAAAAAGACCTTCTCAATTTGCTAACCACTAGTAGAGTAAGAGTCATGAAACCTGACAAGGGGGGTGGTTTAGTCTTCATGGACCAGGTGGATTATGAGAATAAAATGCTTGCACATCTGGATAGTGAAACTTATGAGAGTGCGAGTGTGAATGAGCTTAATGGAGCTTATAATAAAATTAAGGGCATTTTGAGTGACCTCTTTTTAGAGGGAAGAATAGATATGGATGTATACCATTTCCTTACTATGCCAGCTCCTATTGTACCATCTTTGTTTGGCTCACCAAAAATACATAAGAATGTATCTAATCCACCTTTTAGACCTATAGTAGATGGAAGGGGCTCCATAACGTATGGTTGTGCCAAGTTTGTGGATCACAAATTAAAACCTTTTATTGCAACAGAGGCACAAATATGTCGTGATTCCTGGGAATTCTTGACATATATTAATAATTTGGAGTTCAATGACCAATATATGTTCCTGACTGTTGATATTAAAGATCTTTAAACCTCCATTCCACATGATATAGGGCTAGAATGGGTTAGAGAGTTTTTACTTAGGAAAGGCATGGATTATCAGGATATTGACCTGATTGAGGTTTTGTTGGAAATTATTTTGGATAACAATTTTGTTTTATTTACAAACAAAATGTTCCTCCAGAAGAGTGGTATTGCCATGGGTTCACCTTGTGGGGGCAGTTTTGCTAATTGTGTTCTTGCCCATTGGGAAACCACATACTTGTTTAATTGTTCAACCTACAAAGAGCATGTCGCCTGGTACACTAGATACCAGGACGACATGTTCTTTTTGTGGAAAGGTCCGAGACATGCTATTGATCCATTCATACTAGAATTGTCTAGTTTTACTTCCTTTTTGGAATTTACCTATCAGGTGGAAGGGAATAAGGTTAATTTTCTGGACATTTATTTGAGCAAGGACATAGTTAAAGGTCAGTTTAGATCTACAATATTTTGGAAACCAACATATTCTAACATGTTCTTGCATTTTACTAGCTGCCATCCTTTCCATCAGAAAAAGGCTGTGGTTAAAGGACAGATGGTAAGGGCAGCTGGGATGGTGTCCAGATTTGAGGATTTTCAGGATGAATGCACTGTACTTAAATGTATGTTTTTGAAGAGAGCTTATCCTTTGGCTTTATTAGATCAAGTCATAAAGGAGGTCAGTAGGAAAAGGGACTTAGGGTATTTTCAACCTTTAATACAAGATAGACAAGTACATGTGGTTTCATTGGGCATCTCTGAAATTGTTGCCCCTCCTAAAATTAAGAAAGAAGTAGAACTTGGGTTTTTTTTGACTACATATTCTACTGATGCGAATAGGATTAGGGAAATTATGTATAAGAATTGGAACATTATACTTCAGGAGCACGAGTTAAATAAGAAAATAGGTCATAATTTTTCTATTATTTTTAGAAGGGGTCCAAATCTTAAGAATTTACTGGAAAGAGTCAAAAGAGTACCAAAAGGGCAACCTGGCACCTTTAGGTGCGGAAGATGCTTACAATGTAAATTTATCAACACCTCTGATAGTGTAACTATTAGAGATAAGAATTACAAAATTTTAGGTCATTTTTCATGTGACTCACAAGGAGTTGTTTATTGTGCTAATTGTACCCATTGTGATGCATTCTATATTGGAAAGACCGAACGTAAGCTTAAACAGAGAGTTTATGAACATCACTATAATATTGTTAGGGCTAATAACAACAACGCCCTGGCAAGACATATTATGAGGTTTCCAGAGCATAAATTCAAGTTTGTGGTGTTACAAAAGATTGAGCATAGTGTCAGGGGTGGCCCATGGTTCTTGAGACTTGAGGAAGTAGAATTAGAGTGGCAGATACGAGCCTTAGCATATATATTTCCTGGGCTTAACGAACAAATATCCATTAAATGCCTTCTTAAAATGAAAGCTTTAAATAGATGAATTTACAGCAAAAAAGTTTTATTAACTAACTAATAGTTTAATAGTAATGGATACATTTTGGTCAGGGATAAATAATTTTCAAGGACAATTTCAAAACATATGCATGGCATTTGGATATCATTTATTTATTTGTTCATTTTTATTAGGTTCTGTTTAGGAAGTTATAAATTTCTTATGTGTATAAATAAATAAATGTAATATATATTAAAATTTTTATATAATATTCAGCATTTTATGTTTTGATAAAATGGTTATTAAGATATATGTTGAACATATTTTGCACTTTATTTATTTAATATTTATAACTCGACTTAGGAAGTTGGTTTATTTAAATAATGCCTTTTTAAATAATGACCCTTTTAAGTGTCAGTTTTTTTAAGAAAAATCTTGTTTTAATAACTTGTATGGTCATTAATCAATTAGCTTACTAATTGGCTGTTTTTGAAAGTATATAAAATGAGTGGGGACTGTGTTAAATCTGTTTGAATTTGGTCTGAAGAAGCTGGCATATTGTAGCCAGTCAAAGCGCTTACCATTCATTTGTGAATAAAGAGTTTCATTCGAGAGCCTCAGCGCCTTTTTTGTGGATTTACCTGTAGCATTCTTATAAGGATTAACTAACAACAACTGTCATGACAAATGTGTAAACATGTAACATAAAACATGAAACATATCTGTGCTGCATTCTATCAGATTCATGTATGGCTGTATGAACATAATGCTTATTTGCATGAATTATGGAAAAGCACCATAGACTACAGCTAATTCTCATTGTAAGTTCAGCACCTCTTGATAAGAGTGCACATGCACTAATACCTTGCCATCAGCAGCAGAGCAATTGAGGTTGGCAGACTTGCACTTCAGGCAAAGATTAAAATAAAATACAACAAAAATTTTTTGTTTAGGCTATATAATGTTTGTATGTCTGTATTGAATTTTGACACAAATTGTTTTGATTGCAGAGTGATGTTGACTCAATTAATTCAGTCTGTTAATGTATGTCTGCACTCCAGTGGTTATGCTTGCAACTGTTTTACAATGTTGGTTAACCTATTCAAAGATAATCCAATACTGTTATTCTGCAGTGTACTGTCCTATTTAGAAAGTGTCTATGTTGTCATTGCACATTGTGCAAGCATGAAACAAGGCAAGTGGACAATCATTCTGCAATTAAGTGATTGTCATTGGCATCCCGTACTATGAAAAAGGTATATGTCCCTCACAGTACATGAAGAACATTATATAAATCTTAGCAGAGAAGTATGTTATTTCATGGGGCAGTCAGAGTGCTGTTACACTGTCCTGCGCAGACATATGCATTTGATCCAAAACGTGATGCACAGTACCATTTATTCCAAACTGTGATTTTTTACTAATTACAAATGTGCTTTTTCACATCCTTAAATTCAGACTTTTCCTGTGGTGCTTGCAACTAATACTCTACTCTCTGGATTGCATAACTAGACATAAGAAGGTTCAATCCTTATCATGGGAAACATGTCTATATTATCTTATCAAAATTTCAGAATATCGAATCTGATACGGTCGACACCATATTATCGAATTCTGAAACATCGAAAGATAAAAAAAAATGCCTAAAAACAAAAATAAATAAAAACTTACCTTTGCAAGCAGGGGGGGCAAGACCCCCTGCACCCCACACCCCCCTACTTAAATATACCAACTCTGAGACTGCACTACATTGAACTAAATGGAAATCTCCCCTTACGGAGATTTCCGTTTAAACATTTGATATTTTTTGTTTTCGCTAATCTGGTGCCAACAATATCAGCTTCAATATTGTTGGCCTTCGACAACGTGAAGTAGACCCAGGGAAACTTGTGTGTTTGTGTGTCTGGGGGAGTATAGTGACAGGTAAGTAACTCTTCAGTATCAAAGGTGCTGTGACAACTTCCTCTGAGGAGTATACATTTAACTTTGCACACAGCTCTCTCTGAACTTTATCCTGCTTTTATAAGAAATGTCCACTCTGCAACACGATGATGAGATCATCCTGTCAAAAGTACACTTTCTCTCCAGTTATGAGTCAGACTTCTCCTATGGTACTAGATAGGTAGGAGGTTCAATTCTCACCATAAGAAACTTATGTGCATTTTGGTCTGTGGGTTATAGTGACAGGTAAGTAACACATCAACATCAAAGATGCTGTGTCTACTTCCACTGAAGAAAACACATTTAACCTTTTTACACAGTTCTCTCTGCACACACAAAACTCCCTCTGCAACGTATCTCACTTTTAACAGAAACATCCTCCCTGCAACCCAGTGGTGAGGTTATCCTGTCAAAGTGCCCTCTCTCCCCTTAAGAGTCAGACTTCTCTTACAGCACTTGTGACTAATATCGTGCTCTCTAGAATGTGCAAATAGATAGATAAGAGGTTCAATTTTCATCCTAGGAAACGTGTGTGTGTGTGTGTGTGTGTGTGTGTGTGTGTGTGTGTGTGTGTGTGTGTGTGTGTGTGTGATGGAGGGGTGTATAAAGTCAGGGGAGAGTGTCCTCAACCACAGCTCTGCTAATGCAACTTCCACTCTGGAGAAATGTTTTAAACTGCTAAATGACTCCCCAACCCATTAACCTACCTTTCACAACATCTTCACTGAAATACACTGATGAGGTCATCCTTTCTAAAGTATACTCACTCTTACACTATGGAAGTCAGACTTCTCCTGTAATGCTTGCAGTTCATATAGTCATCTCTAGAATATGTAACTAGATAGGTAGGTGGCTCAAATACAACTGTGACTCCAATGTCTATGTAGAGCTCATAACACAATGGAATTCTTTCATTCATACCTGCAATGTGTAACATTCCACTCTAATGACACATTTTGCCCTGAACCATCATCCAACATCAATGTGGTGAGTTTTAGCAGTATTTCTATCAGTAAGTGGTGATGCCGTCCTCTCAAAGACAATGTATATTTCACTTGTAGTCAGACTTCTACTGCAGGTCATGCATGTAATGCAATCAATGACCTGTAGATTATGTAATTAGATAGAAAGGATACTTGAATCATGCAGTGGTGAAGCTGTCTGTGTGGGGCTGTAGAGTCAGGTAGGTTTAACTTCCACAACATCTGTACTCAATCCACTTCTGCATAGGGAAACCTTTAGGGAAGTAGATGAGTCTCCCATCCCCTTATCCAACATTTCATAACTACATTTTCTCTGAAAAATACAGATAAGGTCATTCTTTCTAAAATGCACTCTCACACATTAAAGGTCAGAGTACTTTCTCCTGTGGCATTTGTGGTTTGTAAACTGTTCTCTAGAATATGTAACTAGATAGGTAGGATCTCTGAATACAGCAGCAGTTACCCTCTAAGACTGTATATGTCAATGTAAATGGACATGGGTTCAGGATTGGTTTGAACATATTTGTAGTGGCAACATTTACAACCCAAGATGGCTGTAACAGTCATTTTAACACACACACACATCTTGGCAATACATTGCTGATGTCATCCCCTCCTAGATGCTGTATGCCTCGATGCTGTTTGCCTCACTTGTACTACAAATTCTCCATGTCACAATGGCTACTGATATTGTGGCCTATAGATTGTGTAACTAGATAAGTAGGTGGTTCGAGTCTATCATTGCTTAAATAGTGTGACTGTGATTGCTGTCATATACAGTTGGCTACCTCACAGCCACAGTAATATACACTTCCACTTAGTAGATTTACTTTTAGTGGCAGAGTGCTAAACTAGCAAATTGTAGCATCCCCAGGGAAAAGACATTTTTGGAAACACAATGGTGACATAATGCTTGCACAACTGCATTATCTCACAGTTGTAGTATGACTTCTCCTGCTGTACGTGGCTTTGATATTGTGCTGTGTAGATTGTGTACCAACGTAGATAGGAGGTTTGAGTCTACTTTCATACTGTGCAGACTACTCTTCAGATACATATATGATATGTAGCTGTACAGTGTTATTGTGCACTTCAACCACTTTTTAGCATAAACATCCGACTAATAAACAATGCTGATGTCATCCATTCAAATGTGCACTGTCACAGTTGCACAATAAAAACTCATGTGGTGCTTGTGGTTTAGACACTATATCTAAATTTAGATCTTAGGTAGTTAGTTCAAATCCAGCCATTACTGCTTAGACTATATTGTGTCAGTCTTATAGTGACTGCACATGTCAGCACTGTTGTCAAACACATCTGGTATGTACAGATATAGATGTTGGTTCCTCTTACAAAAAGCTATGATAATTTCTCACATAGCAATGCTTTTACTCAGAAATAATGATGACATATAATTATATTTTCATTACATAACAGTTGTAGCAAGTATTATTCTCTGGCATGAGGAAATGAGACAGTATTATGTATGTTGTTGCCTTACTACAGCAATTACAGGCACACATATCCCTTGCAGCAATCACATGATACAATGTCTTGAAATACTAACATATCTCACAATTGTAGTGACAGTTCTACTGTAGCACATTCATTCTCTACAATATCACATATTTTCTGTAGTCAAATGCTCAGGTGTTCAAAACCCATATTCACTGGCTGTTAGTATTGTGTGGCCTTATACTGTAATGCATGAATGGCATCCGCTACAGTTACAATGTGTCCATTTACAGTGGGAGAGGCCTCCCACACCCCTTGTATCTCAAATAGATGTTTTGTGACACAATCATATGCTGTAATGATTTAGTGTAGATGGAGTGTCACACTTGTATTAAGACTTCCACTGTGGCACTTGTGGTTCATCCACATGTCATTAGTCAGAAACATACTTAGCTTGCTGTTCAGTTCCAGAAAAGGGTAACGTTATATGAATGTACTGACATTATAAACCCCCCCCATTGTATCTAGTTATTTGTATCCATTTTTATGCTGAGCAATGACATATAATCATATGTTGTGATTCCATGGCAGTGAAACGGTTATTCTGGGCATGTCATGATGTGAATGCTCTTGTGGCATGGGCATTGAGTACTGGCTTGTATAACATCCCTACACAGATACAATATGGTTCAAGTCTGTGACAGTGTGTGTAATACATGATGGAAACAGTTTCCTTGTCCAAGAAGCATTGATCTTGTACTGCTCACTGTTGTGTGAACAATAACAAGCATATCCCCTTTTCAGCATTCTGACTAAATCAGATTGTTATAATTATAATCATAACTCCTTTCTTACTTCACACATTGATTTCTGTTGTTTGTGACAGCCTCCACTGCTATCATCTGCGACACACTCAGTCAGTACAGAGGTCTGTAGAGAACCTAGTATCATAGGCAGGGGGTTGAATCTGGTAGGATCTGTCTATCAGATAGTAGTGGCTTACACAGCGAAAATAGTTATGGCACAGTCAGAGGGCCACTTATTTTCAGTCATCATGCTACAGGGTAGGGCATCCATACCTCTTATGATAGGAAAGTGCTGTAAACCCTTCAAGGGTTTTCTTCATTATACAACTAATATGTGCATTTCTGTGGTATCCAAGACTGATATGCATTTCTCTGAGATCTGTCCTGACATGTGTTCAAAAATGACAAGATGCAAATGTTTATTATGTCATTCATTGCTCACAGGTATTACTTATTTTCAAAATAATGATGCTCTGTATTGCATATCTTCATTAAAGCATTTCTTTATTACTCCAATTCTTTCCCTCACACTGTACAGATTTAGAGCAAAAGAGGGCTTACATAAAACTTTAACATGGTTCCAGAGTATCAGAAAGTGTGATTAGGCAGCTGTTATAACACTTTCTTGTGTGTTTGTGCTGTTGAATTGCTGTTATATTATTGTCCCCTGTAATTCCTTGTGAGCATGCTCAGTATAAAGATGTATGAGATGTGTGCTATTTACCAATGGAAACTTGAAATCATGAAATGTCATCAGATCTGTGTTGTCATTTGTCACTTATGTATGTTGAATGTTATTATATTGCAATTTCGCATTTACATGACTATAAAACATATGTTTGCCTATTACACGTTTATAGGTGATAAACACCTTTCCTATGGGTGCAAACAACAGTTATTCACAAAAACATATCCCTTTCTGATGTGCATAGCACAACAGCAGTAAGGTTCATTGCTTCTTGTGTATACATGATGAAGTGGAGAATACAACAGTGGTGTTGGCTAGCATACATATATTTCCTGTATCTAGATCTCATATACAATAACTGTTAGCTAAGCATTTATCCCATAATGCACCTACTGTCTTTGCTAACTCTTATTTTATCTCAGCAATTTATTAAAATGTATATCAAATTAACTTCCCTTTATTACATTGTAGCTTTATGTCTCTCTCACCTCCTGTAATAGCATGTCCATGTTTATTTATATGCATAAGTCAAGTAGTGTCATGGAGATTAATTAGCATTACATCTAAATGGCAGTATTTACTTTACAAATGTTTCTTTGACACTTCAACACATTAGTCTGCAGTATCTGAGTACAGTTTCCCCATTCCCCTCCCCTCTCAATTACTTCTGCAGCACAACCAATTTAATTTGTGTACAGTTCCCCCATTTCACTTCACCTCCTTCAGAATTCTTTCAGTGCACTTGCCCTTAGTATTTCTGGGCCACAACATATGCTTGTATATCAGGTTTGCATTCTGTGCTCATGCTTACAAGCACCTTTCCATGGCCTTAAACACTATTGCTGGTCATGAAAAGATGCTTGCAAATATGTGGGCACAATGAACATCATGCATATCCTATTACATACAACAGAAGGAAGTAACTGTTGTAGAAAAGAGGAAAATCCCAGGATACAAAAAACTCCCTTACCAGCCTCAGCAAGAAGCTGAGATCCCTCATAAAATCCTCCAAAGCTAGTTATGAAAATAAAATTGTCAAAGATTCTAAAGACAACTACAAGGCATTCTATAGTTATGTCAAGAATCTAAATGGCAATGCTCAGACCTGCTCTGAGCTACAACAGAATGGCATTAAATATACTGATCCCAAGGATATTGCCAATATCCTGGCAGATCGATTTAGTGCCTTCACCCCCTAAAGGGCCCTTCTCGATGCAGAAAGATTGCCAAATTCCGGTAATCACGGCCATACAGGTAGAAACCGCACTCTCCAAAGCTAAGAATACAGCATCCATGGGACCAGATGACATCCCAGGCTGTGTACTACATGAACTACAAAATGAACTGGCACCTCACCTAAGTGTCATGTTTAATCATAGCCTCACCTCAGGCTTCTTGCCCACTGAGTGGTGCACAGCTACAGTTATCCCACTCCACAAGGGGGGATCCACCTTGGATCCCGGGAACTACCGCCCCATCAGTCTGACGAGCCTGATCTGCAAGGGCATGGAACCCATTATCATGGAACTTATAAACAAAGACATTGGCAACCTACAAACACTGGACACCACCCAGTTTGGGTTCGTGAAGGGCCGATCTTGTCTCCTGAACCTGATTGACTTCTTCGAATAGGTCTCCAGTGCTGTGGACGATGGTAAGGCGGTCCACACAGCCTATATGGACCTCATCAAGACCTTCAACACCATCCCCCACTCTGGAATCATAGATAAACCTACTAAGCTGGGCATAAATCCCTACATCACTCGATGGGTTGCCAGCTGACTTACTGACAGAACCCAGACTGTAAAAGTACCCGACTCCAAATCCAGCTCCAGACAAGTGACAAGTAGAGTACCTCAGGGTTCAGTCCTGGGACCACTCTTGTTTGGCATCTACTTCTCTGAAGTACAGGCCAACACTAAGGGACTCTGGCTAACAAAGTGTGCAGATGATTGCAAACTGGGAGCCATTACTGAATCCCCAAATGATGTGGGTATTCTACAAAAAGGCCTTACAGAAACAGATGCTTGGTGCAAGAGCCATAGGCTCAAGCTTAATGCCAAGAAATGTATAGTTATCCCCTTTGGGAAAAAACATGTACTCATGAATTACCACAGAGGTGGCAGTACACTAAATGCCAAAAGTGTGATGAGAGACTTGGGGACACAGGTGGACAGTGGTCTCACCTTCAATAACCACATTGCCACAACAGTCAGGAAATCCTTCTATG
Organism: Protopterus annectens; assembly: GCF_019279795.1. Taxonomy (NCBI): domain Eukaryota; kingdom Metazoa; phylum Chordata; order Ceratodontiformes; family Protopteridae; genus Protopterus; species Protopterus annectens. Next base: position 999,756,213 of record NC_056732.1, on the reverse strand, counting down.
TGGCACACCTCATCACTAAGGGCTTTTCATCCAGAAAAAAGGAGGTCATTGTCCCACTGTACTCATCCCTCATTAGACCCATTATAGAGTACAATGCCCCATTTGGTATGTACCTCACAAGACATCTGCAACAGCCGGAAAGGCCGCAGGAATACCTCACTAAAAGAATCACAGGCCTAAAGCATATGCCCTATGCTGATTGTCTAAAAAAACTCCAGCTATACTCTGTGGCATATTGTCTACGCAGAGGTGATCTCTGCTTACCATACAAGGCCATGTCAAACCCTGAGCTGTTGGACATGCTCCACTTAAAGAAATCCCAATCCCTCAGAGCCACACACTCCAGGGATCTAAACCTTGTCATCACAATGCACAAAACATGCTGGAGGGATAGGTTCCTGACCCAGAGATTCCCCATACTCTGTAATAGACTGCCCATACATGTCAAGCAGAGTGCCTCCTTGGCCCTCTTCAAAAGGAACCTTGATGATTGTATGGGAAATAGGAAATTCACCCTGGGGATCATGTCAGTTGCCCTGCTAGACAGGGGTCCAGGGAAGTAAATATTGTGGGAAGAAATATCCAGGGAATTGTTATGGCTAGTGTTGTATAGGCCCTAGGGCCGATAGCCTAGTACCAACTTATGAACCTATGAACCTATTAGTGCGGTGCTTGTCATGCTGACATGCTAAAGAATTCCAGAGCATGTTTATATTTAAAGATCATAAGTGAATGGTGTTCAGGAAGCCCTGTAAATTAACTTGAACAGTAAAAGAGTTAACAATCACCCAAATTTTAATATCATCTGCAAACTTGCTGAATAAAGTCTTATTTTGAGATGGGAAGTCAGGCATAAACACAAACATCTAAAACAACAAGGGTCCAAGAACAGAATGCCAAGGAACTCCTGCTGCAACCTTCTTTTCTTTAACATTATCTTCAATTTTCACGTCAAATGTTCTTTAAATCACCCAACTAACAACCTGCTTTATTACATATTGGTTGATTGTATGTTTAAGCAAGGTTATCTTAATTTATGCATGAGAAACAGAGAAGATGGCAATGATTTAGGTGTTTGCCTTGCAAACACAAGGTGCAGGGTTTGAGTCTCACAAGAACTAATTGGCTATGCTTACAATGGCTCACAAGGGCACTTAGCCTAGTACTAATCTATGAACCTATGAACCTAAATGCCTTGGCCAGATCCAAGTAGATAACATTGAAGGATAAACCCACATCAACTGATTCCCACATATTATGGCAAAAACTTTACAGGATAGTCAGACAAGATCTCCCGTGGGTAAATTCATGCTGAAAAACATATCCAGGGTTGAACATAGCTCTTCTTTTATCAAGGAGCATAACATTCTTTGAAAACATATGCTGATAATACTTGTAAGACTAATAGGGTGATAACTATCTAATGTTTAAGTTTTACTACCTTTGAAAGAGGAAATATGACAGCTGCTTTCCATCATCATGGAATAAAACCCTCTTGCAAGACAAACTGATATAACAAGCACAGACAATGTAATATTACTTTAGAAAGTTTAGACAAAAAAAATAATCACATAGCCCATCAGGACCAGCTGAGTACTGTTTAATTGTACTTATCAGGGAAACCATTAGATCCTGATGTACAATGGGGCAGGTATAACTATGGTTGTTGAAATTAAAACTGGAGAAAGTGGAGCTGTTATATGTCATTGAAGAAAACTTATCTACAAACAGCAGAGAAGAAGATTGAAGAGTGCCTCCCCTGTTCTAATGCATGATGAATCACAAACCTGAAGTAATACAGGAAAAGGTAAACAGCGAAAGATTCTGTTTCATATTTCCATATAAAGAGGAAATACATTTGCAACAACACTCCATCTAGTGGAGGATGAGATTCTACTTTTGTTACATATTTATTTATTTTATTAATTTATTTAACATTTGTTTACTGGAAAAATTCGACTTGCAACAAAGGCAATTTTCAGAGGAGGCCTGGGGAGAAATGCTCTAGACGCATGTCTTTGTCCATATATATTTTATCTTATAATTAAACGAGTATAATCAGCAACATTTCTAAAGCATTTATTGTCAAAAGGTCTCATACTATAATGCAAATATTAGAAATCAAGAGGGTTATTAATGAACAGTGAAAACAGTGAAGTTCATTGCCTGTCATACTACTGTCTGCGATATTACTAACAACACATTTGAGTCCTTTCTTATAATTCTCAAAATTATTATGTGCATTTTTGTGTGATTCCATTGTTATTAAATAAAGATAATATTTAGAAAAAGTGTCCTCCAACTGAGCAGACTGGGGAGTTAAATCAATGTCCTTGTAGCAGAATAAATTGAATTCCTTCCACTGCACCTCAAAGCACAAATCACATTATTTCCAAAATGTTTTTTTTTTCCAAATTTTGAATGTCTGTTAAGAGCACAATCCTGTGGAAATCAGATGGATATGAATGGGAACCTGCCTTGAACCAACACTTAGCTTATCTATCATATTGTCAGATTGCTAGTATGGTTTCAGATAATACAGAAAGTACCCAGGTCCATTATGGCCAGAATGGTCCTCAGCCTTAAAAAATACTGCAATGCAAAACAATTATTTGCTGTATATTTCTTCAACTGTGCTTTCAACTTCATTTTCTGAATATTTTCATTCTGATTTAAATAGATATGTTGATCTTTTCTCACCCATCTAAGGACTCGCCCAATTCAAATATCATGATCTAGTTTGCCAGAAAAGCTTCCCTGAAAACCTTTCTATAAAATTGAAGTTTTAGACTCATTCGCATCTTTAAATAAATCAGTAGCAGCAAATTATCACCACAGCAACAAAGATAAAATATGTATCTAAATTGTCTTGTAATTTTTTTCATGAATGGTTTGACTTTATATTCTTTGCTGTTAGCCAGGTAGCTTTGACTCTTTACCCAGATATGTGATTGGCAGTTTCATTAGTTTCAAAAGGCTCGTCTTCTTGAGCTTCATCAGCTATCTCTAATGGCCATCAGAATTTCATGTAATTGGCTATCACAATTCTTTCTGGAATCATTGATCATATGCATTGAGTTTTTGAAGGATGTAAACAGAATCTCCAAAATGCTACTATTAAAGCATGGTAAGTCACGTGAAATTGATCTAAATTTGCCGTGTATTTTTCCAGTTCAATTATGAATGAAACTGCTGAGTGTTAACTATTATCATCTTTTATTATTTCAAGGAAATCCCATTGAGAAAATATTTGGGGCCAGAATATTTAAGCCATTATTGTTGGTGTGTTATTAACTACATGTGCGGCTTTTACCCTTTTACATCATATATTCACCAATACCAGCACATTCAGCCACCTCCTTTTCCTGCTGAAGGCTATTTAAAATGTTTTAGACCATCTTCATTGAACCCTTAACTGTTGTGGATCACCTGATTTAGGTTTTACCTTCACAAAACTATACTACAACTATATCAAGTATTGTTTTCCAGCAGTTTACATATTCCAGTGTTTTAGTACATTCCCAGCTATGTCAGGTTGGGTGATACTTGCAATTGTCTCAGTAAAACGTATATAAAAGCTGTATTAAGCTGATTTAAATGTATTTTTCTGTGAATTTTACAGAGTATAAAGTGTATAGAATTCAAAACAAAATGTAAGCTGTGCAAAATGTGTTGTTGCTTTAAGTGGAAATGCACAGACCTGCTAAAAACTGAACTTAGCTTTTGAAATGGGCATATTATTTGCAGTGTCAAGAAACAGTGTTCCTTGAAATGCTACTACAGGTGAAAGGACACATTCCATTATTTGAACTATAGCTCCTTCCCAGTAGTTATGTGCCTGTGTTAACAGGAAACTTTTACTTTCAAACTCAAAGTAAATCAGAATATGGCTTTTCTGTTTTATCTATTTGTTAGCTGGTTAAGGCCAGTGAACAAACTGACCATTTTCAAGGGTGATCCAGGAATGCTGCCTGGTTAAGGGCCTTACTAAGAATCCTACAGAAGGTAAATGGCAGTGGATGGAATCAAACATAGGTTCACAGGTTCACAGGTGTGTACTAGGCTAATGCCCCTGGAGCCTTTACAAGCCTAGCCCATAGAGGTGCCCTGGTATTGTGCCGCCCGACGTTAGATCCCAGTGCCTCTATCAAGCAGAGCCACTGGAGTGATCCCCGGGGTGAACTTTCTATTACCCATCCACTCATCAACATTTCTCTTGAAGAGGGACAGTGAGGTGCTCTGCTTGACATGTATAGGAAGTCTATCCCATAGCATGGGCAGTCTCTGGGTGAGGAACCTGTTCCTCCAGCATGTTCTGTTGATTGTGGTAATGAGGTTGAGGTCTCTGGAGTGTGTGATGTGGAGGGATTGGGATTTCTTTAGATATAGCACTTCTAACAGAGCTGGGTCAGACATGGCTTTGAAAGTCAAGCAAAGATTGCCTCTAAGTAGGCAATATGAGACAGAGAATAGCTGGAGTCTTTTGAGTCTGTCCATGTAGGACATGTGTTTAATGCCTAGGATCCTCTTCGTGAGATACTTCTGTGGCCTTTCCAATTATAGCAGGTGTCTAGTGAGGTACATGCCAAATGGGGCATTATACTCAATGATTGGTCTAACGAGGGAAGAATAGAGAGAGACAATAATCTCTTTCTTCCTGGATGCAAAACCCTTGGTAATGAGATGTGCCACAAAGAAGGACTTTCTGACCACAGTAGCAATGTGGTGGTTGAAGGAGAGGTTGCTGTCAACCTGCGTACCCAGATCTCTTATAATGCCTTCAGTGTTCAGTGGGCTCCCATCGATGTGGTAATTAGTGGGAACTGAGTTTTTACCAAAGGGGATGACGACACATTTTTTGGCATTAAGCTTAAGGCCATAGTTTTGACACCAGTCATTGGTCTCAGTGAGGCCTTTCTGTAGGATGTCTGAATCACTTGGGGAGTTAATAATGGCTCTCAGCTTGCAGTCATCTGCAAACTTGGTCAGCCAGAGTCCTGCTGTGTTGGCCTGAACTTCTGAGAAGTATATGCTGAACAGGAGAGTACCCAGGACCGATCCCTGTTGGACTCCACTTGTGACTGGTCGGCAGTCTGACTTGAGTCTACTACTTTCACACTGTGTGCTCTATCTGTGAGCCAATTTGCAACCCACCTAATGATATAGGGGTTGATGCCTAGTTTGGTGAGTTTATCAATAATTCCTGAGTGAGGAATGGTATCAAAGGCCTTGGTCAGATTGAGGTAGGCTGTATGTACTGCCTTACCTTCATCCACAGCCCTGGTGACTGACTCAAAGAAGTCAACCAGGTTGAGCAGGCATGATCTCCCTTTCAGAAAGCCAAATTGTGTAGGGTCTAGAGTTTGGAGATTTCCTATATCTTTGCTAATCAGGTCCAAGATGATGCGCTCCATAGCTTTATGTATCAGACTCATCAGGCTAATGGGGCGATAATTCCCAGGGTCTGTAGTTGCTCCCCTTTTATGGAGAGGGATGACTGTATCAGTGCGCCATTCAGTAGGAACAAAGCCTGAGGTAAGGCTGTGACTGAACAGGCCATCAGATGTGGTGCCAGTTCACTTTGTAGTTTATGTAGAACACAGCCAGGGATAGTATTGGGTCCCATGGAAGCTGTATTGCTGGCCTTGGACAATGCAACTTTAACCTTTACTACAGCAATGCTGAGTGCCTGGCATTCTTCTGGTATTGTGATTGGTCCTTTGGGGGGAGAGAGGGATAAAGTTGGCACTGAATCTGTCAGCCAGTATGCTGGCACTATCTGTTGGCTCAGTATAGGAGGTGCCATTGTGCAGTAACTCAGAGCAAATCTGGGTATTGTCGTGGAGGTTCTTGATATAACTATAAAAGGCTTTGTGATTGTTTTTAGTGTCTGCTGCAATTCTGCCTTCATAGCTGGCTTCAGAGGATTTGATGAGGGATCTCAACTTTTTGTTGAGGCTAATAAGGGAGTTTTTCCAGTCTTGGGACTTCACCTTTTTCTGCAACAGTTTCTTCCTTCTGTTGTAGAGTTTGTTAATGGCAGGGGACCACCAGATTGGCTTCCTTTTCTGGAGGAGAGCATCTTGGTTCTGTTGGGTATGGCTAGTTCGATGTATATATGTATATGTACGTACAGTGCATTGGTGTATGATTCAGCAGTCATGCAGCTATTTTCCATTGGCATGAGTGCTGTGAAGCTAGCCACCTCTGTTTCTGGGAGCCCAAAGTCAGCTTTGGAGAAGTTATTCAAGGTGGTTACCTATGCGGGGGGTGTGGGTGAGATGTGGATTTCCATGGTGATTAGTTTATGGTCAGATCTGACCAGGGAGGGATTGACTACTGGTGTAGAGCAATGGTCACCCATGTTAGCAATAACCAGGTCAATGATGTTGCTTCCTCTATTGGGGGTTAGAATGAGCTGGTCCAGGGCATTGGAATTGATGAATTCCAGGAAGCATTGGGCCAGTGTATTGGTGCTTGAGTAGTTCTCCCTGTTGATGGAGGGGTAGTCTCCTAATATGAGAGTAATTGGTTGGACCTTGATAGATTCCAGAGTACTTAGAAACATGGAGTGAGAGTCTAGGTGCATGGTTGGGGACCTATAACAGGCTATGACCTGTTTTGCCATCTTACCCAATGTTAGTTGTACCTGAAGTATCTCAGATGCATTATGCTGGGGTACTAGTCTAGAGGTGTGCATATCCTTTATGAATATGGAGACATCACCACCTTTGGAGCTGCGGTCCATGTTTCAGGGCCAAAAGGTGTGGAATGAGTTATAGCCTGGTAGCACAGGGGTGCTTTCTGATGCTTTAAACCAGATCTCCGTTACAGCACAAATGTCGATGCTCTCCATTTTGAGGAGTGCTTCGAGCGAGTGCATCTTGAGATTTAGACTTCTAATGTTGAGCAGCATGACCCTCAGATTGCATTTATTTATAGCTGTTACAGTGGTAATTTGGTCTTTGGAACACCGCTTTAAAAAGGCACTATAGGGGTGGCAAGAGCCTTAGGCAGTACCCGGAAACCCAGGGGTGACAGATGCAGCAATCTCTGGCAATGCATTGAAGTCTGTCAGTCATGTTGTCCTAAGCAGATAGATACTGGATCCCTTTAGAATGACACCAGAAACTTAGCCAATTGTTGAAGTCAATCATTTTTTTGTTTGTACTGCGGTATCATTCTGGGTGATGGTAGGATACTACTCAGGGCTAGGGTCATACCTGCCTGGGCCACATAATCCGAGATTTCCACCATGCCTCTTTTCATGTAGTCCATGGAGGTATGTCTCAGGTCATTCACACCCACATGGACAATGACAGAGTCATACTTGTACTTGTTGTGGAGTGACCTGAGTGCATGCGTTATGTGTTGGATTCTGGCACCTGATAGCTGACTGTTACCTTCTCCTTATTCAACCTAGTGAGTGGGACATCTGTGTGCCTCACTATTGAGTCACCTATAATTAGTGTATCAGGCAAGGTGTTTAGCCTTAGGGATTTAGGTTGAGGGGCACACTGTGAAGGTGAGCTATGTGTCCTGTGGTTTGTGCTGTGTTGTGGTGGTCAAGAGCATTTCTGTCTTGGAGGTCTCTGATGCTTGGGTAAATTTCTATTGAGAGCCTCCACGATGGTGGGTGTGTGGTTTGTGTTTTTATGTGACAGATGTGATTGTGAGTGTTGTTTAGGGCTATGTGTTCCATGTGGTGTGGTGCAGGTGTTGACCTTCTCCTCTTGACTAGCTAGTCTGGTCTTGGCTGGAGAGTGCGTAGCTTCCAATTTGGTGATATAAGTGCATCTCTCACAAGTCTGAGTTTTGGGAGGTAAGAGGAGAGGGATGTCTGTGTACATGAGGCAGTTGCTATACTGCCTCAGAATGCCAGAGTGCACCAGGTTAATAGGGGAAAGCAGAGGGAAATGCCCTTTAATCATGCCAGGAGGGGTGGTCATAACTACTAAGTACTGGAGCTATTTCCGTGAAGAACAACTAGTGCTGATGGCACTTAGGTGTGCTACAATAATTGCTACAAAAACCTGTTGAAGTACAAAGTGATTAAACTATTTGAAGTGCAAGACAGAAAGAACTAGCAAGATTCAAGGGAAAAACTGAAGAACAGACTTTCTGGTACCAGTAATAGTTTACCTCAGCTCGGCGCCACTAGGAGGAGCTTAAACAAGCATAAACCTGCGCAAATGCGGGCTTTTAAACCAGAAAGTTGAAAGGGATGGAAAAACTGCCCAAACAGCCAATAAACTACAATTTCTGGGCCAGAAACCACACCTCTTGTGGTAGATAGGCTACCTAGTGCTTACCACTCCCACTGATAAGCTAGAAGGCTTCCCTCCAACACAGAAAGGCTTGGAGGGGGCTCAGAAGCTTACAAACATTCCTGGATACAGCAAATCTGTATTTGGACTAGACTAGTTACAGGAAAGGCGGGAAACAAGTGCAAAAGCAGTCTTTTAAACCAGAAAGTTGAAAGGGATGAAAAAACTGCCCAAATGGCCAATAAACTACAATTTCTGGTCCAGAAACCACTCTTCCTGTGGTAGATAGGCTACCTAGTGCTTACCACTCCCACTGATAAGCTATAAGGCTTCCCTCCAGCACAGAAAGGCTTGGGTGGCTCAGAAGATTGCAAACAGTCCTGGATACAGCAAATCTGTATCTGGACTAGACTAGTTAAAGGAAAGGTGGGAAACAAGCTTAGAACATTTTTTTGTTTAAGTTTTTTTTACAGAAAAGCAGCTAAAACAGCAGTAAAAACAATTCAAATGCAGTCCAGGCTAGCACACTTGAGTGTGTAGCAATATTAAAGCAAATACAGTTTAAATAAATGCAATTAAATTATAAACAACTAAAAACAAGTGCAGAAAGCAGTAAATTAGGAAAAAAAAATCAAAATGGAGGCACTTGGAGTATCTCTTTCTCCTTCCTGATGCTCTTGCAATCTGCAGGATGCCAAAACTGGATCCATGGAGCTTAAACAAGTACCAAACCCATGCAAATGACGGCTTTTAAACCAGAAAGTTGAAAGGGATGGAAAAACTGCCCAAATGGCCAATAAACTACAATACCATGTATGCTTGACAACATGGAGCAGCTTGTTAATAGGTTGGAATCTTAATCCTGTGCACTAACTGCGTACCTTTTTTGGTCCTTTTCTTACATCAAACTCTCAATTTCCTTCTTCAACCCTATAAATGTTAATCTTTTGCTCTTGCAGTAATATGAATTCACACTTTAAACATTAATTGCGTGTTGTTCATGCAGGTGACTGGAAAGTGTATTAGCAGTCTATGGATATACAAGTTGGTTAATTGTGCAGTCAGAAGAATAGCTAGTTCAACCAAGGCCTCTACTCTGAACCAGCACCGCACCCCCTCAATTCTTCAAGTGAAGAGCAAAAAAAAAAAAAAAAAAAGAAAAGAAAAAGCTGATTGCTATATTGTAAGTGTGTAAGTGATCAGCTTATTACAGCCAGATCTACTCCCTTCCATCTCTTCCACTGAAGAGCAAAAAAAAAAAAAAAAAAAAATGGACGTTCCTTCTAGTGGCACACCATCCAGCTGGCCAAATGCATGACACAACACCCCTCCCTCCTGTTCCAGCCATTCAGGTCCTGTCTGCCCCCAGCCCACCTTCAAGATACTTTACGAGTATTTAAAGCATTTCTTCTTTTGAATTGTACCATTTGCTGCAAACATAGCAAGCAGTTGATACAGTTTATACCCTGCCTGCATAGAGTGCTACAGCTCTCATGTTTTAGTTTTAAAAAATTCACCTTTTTAAATTGTAGTAAACAGTTTCTACAGTTTATACCTTGCCTGCACAGAGCACTATGCTGTTCATGTTTTAGTTAAGAATAAAATCATCTTATAAACTGTAGGAAACTGCTTCTTACAAATGTAGCAAACAGTTGCTGCAGTTTATATCCTGCCTGCACACAGCATTATGGCACTCATGTTTTCATTTAAAAAATGTTTTTAAACTGCAGCAAACTGCTTGCTACAAATGTAGCAAACAGTTGCTACAGTTTAGACCACACATGTAGAGCTACAGTGCTCATAAAAACTCTTATTGTATTAAAGAGAGATCAGGACTGACTGATTGCTCCCTCCCAACACTTTATGTCCTGGGCAATTGCCCCTGTTATCGTACCCTAGCAATGCTATTGTGTACAATTATACTGCAGAATGAAAGACTGAAGCAGTATTATTAAGATTTGGGAAGACCTTATACAATAAAACATGAAGACTATAATATACAGTTATGCTGATCTGGTGTTATTAGGTGCTTCTGTTATGATGCACAGCTGAGTTCAGATTAAGACCTGAAAATGAATCCACTATTATTGCTTGACACTTAGCAGCTCTAAATACAGACAAATTGCATCATTTGTATGAAACCACCTGTTGTAGGACATTAAACATCTATGCCATAGGAGTCAACCTTTTTGGCTCAGGGGCTACTTATCAAACAGTTCAGGGGTCAATTTGTAAACTGAAAATTAAAAGCAGCAGTAATAAATAGTCCAGATCTTCAGTAATTATAATTCCTGTTTTATAAAAATACTGAAGAAAAACTTGATCAGACTTAGTTTCAAGAACAGCTTTTATTTATAATAAACACTTTTGTCCACCAACTGGACTTCATCAGAACCTGGAATAGTAGTCCTAAGCAGAGCCTGTACCAGTTGAAAAGTCAAAATCACTCCATCAAATGAGCTTGACATTTAATTGAAAATGAAGTTATAAAAAGAAACATGATTAAGATCTATCTTGTGGCAGAAGGTTTTTAACTGGTCTGTCTGGCATTGGAAAACACTCCAGGGAGCTCAAAGTGTGCTTATTGGCTAGAGGGCATAGCAGTCAGTTTTCAAGCTTTTTTCTCTGCTATAAATCAGGTACATTTACAGAGAGCTGCCTGCTGAGCAGCAGCGGCTAGCAGTGCTCTGTATAGTAGCAAATGCCTAGGCAGTAAAATTTCCCTATAAAGTTATGATTATGTCCAAAACCTGTTAAACACTGTGACATTGTGCAGAAAAAAAAAACATGGAGCAGCTAGCTTGCACATGGAATAGCACTGCCATATTCTAGCACTATATAGCATCTTGCCCTTAGCTCCAGAAACTACTCTAGGAGAACTCTTGTTAAAACCCAATCTTTAATCCTAAACAACCCTCACCATTACAGGACCAGACAACATAGATATGCAATTTCCAAATGTCTCTGTGGACAGCTTGGTAGATTTGGGCATCCTGAAGGCAATGTAGCATTTGTCTCATTTTTCTCAGATAACCAGTTAATCATTAAAGAAAATAACATAGTATGCAAGAGATGTAAATACTCAACTTGTTTGGAGGCTGAAACAAACAAACGAGGTTTTCAGGAATACCCACACTACATCCCTCATATATACCGCTTACTGCAAACACAGATTGTCTTATGTTGAGGCACGTAAAAGAAACCTTCCCAAATCTCAAAGGCCTCCAAAATCACCTAATGGCAGCACTGCTCTATAGCAATCACTAAAACACACACCAAAGGTAACAACAAACATCTCACATAAGCCTACACCCAATGGGCCCCAAAAACAAAGCCTGTAAGGCAAGCATATACTTTACCTAATACTCTAGTCATTGTGAACTGCATTGTGCAACATGCAAATGCCGCATTCACCAGGTTAGACAAGGAGAAAATACACTTAGTTACCTGTTTCGAGCCAGGATCTGCAATATCATACATGCCTTTAAGTTACTGCACCCCAGGTTCAAATATGATTCTGTCATAGTCCATGTGAGTGTAAATGACCTAAGACATACCTCACTGGACTTTACTCAAAAAAACATAATGAATCTCTTCGAATATGAGTCACAGATAGGCACGAGTCTTGCATTGAGCAGGATTCTACCTTCATCAAGGATGATGCCACAGTATGGACATACAACTGATTTTAATAACTAGCTTTAGTTTCTGGTGTCACTTCAGGGGCATTCAGTATTTGTCAGCATGGGGGGACATGGTCAACAGACCATGTCGCTTTGTCAAGGATGGATTGCACATGTCCTCTTAGGGTTTCAGATTTTGCCTAAAATTTTATCCACTCCGTTAGAGCCTGTTTTAGGCAATGCCAAAAGACAAACTATCAACATAGTGAGGAAGTCTTCAAGCAACCTTAAGGTGTTACTGCTCAGTGCTAAGAGCCTAAAGAAAAAACCTCCACACCCTTCAAGCTATCCTCACTCTGGAGAATGCAGACATCTGTGCCATGACTGAGACATGGTTTAAAGCCATAGAAGTACTCCGGCGGTGCAAAGGTACATAGATTTCCACACATTTAGACCAACAACAGCACAGACCAGGGCCAAAGGTGGAGGTGTCTCGATCTACGTTAACAACAACATACCTCTAGACTGGTTAAACAGGATGATACCATATAGATCCACCATGAGCAATTCACCATAGATAAGGTCCTTTACCATATCATGGTACACGTCACCATCTATGCCCCTAGAGTCTCATGACTCTTACATAAACCTACCAAACACACTATTCATGGGTAACTTTAACTATCTCTCTATAGACTGGGAAACTTACACTGCCTCAAACTCACAGGCACAATGCTTCCTGGACTTTATTAACATAAACACCCAGACATCCTGGAACAGATATTCCACACTCCATCCAAAGGATCAAAAATACTGGATCTGGTACTCAACAGCATGGGAGAGTGTTGCACTCTCCACCCCCTCACGTCCCATCCTCACTAGTAAGATCTGATCACAAAGCTGTCTCCTTTGAAGTATAAACCATCCCAGAAAACCCAGCTAAACCAATATCAGTTAGGAACAATTATAAGGCAAACTACATCTCAGTAAGTGACAGTCAAAATTCAAGCCCCCCCCCAACCCCCAGACCACATCTACCTATGCTGAATTATTCACAGAGTCCCTATACAAACACATGAATGGCTGCATACAGACTGCCAGACCTACCAGAAGTAAACCCAAAACAAACACTAAAAAAACCCTACTGGTGGAATCCTGACCTAAACAGGATATATAATAAAAGAAGAAAGCTCATGGCCAAAATCAGGAATAGCAATTCCCTTAAAGACAAGTGCTCTATAATACAACTAAACAAGAAACTAATAAGTCTAATTAAGTCCAGTAAGGCCAAATACAAGGTCAGGATAGCTTCACAGGCTAAGGACAATCACAAGGCCTTCTTTAGCTATGTTCAGAACCTTAAAGATAACACACAGCAGTGTAGTGAACTGGTAGTGAATGGTACTACCATCACCAATCAGGGTGATATAGCAAATCTACTGGCTGAAACATTCAGCTCAGAGTTCACGCCACCCCCTGCACTCCTGCACAGCTCTATCAGGTAAATTCCCCTCCAACATAGCACCCCTCCAACTATTAGCAGGGACCAAGCCAGGAACACGACCTGCATGGGTTCTGACAACATCCCTGGTTACCTCCTGCACTGTCCAAAACATGATTTATCAGGACCACTCAAGGCACTCTTCAACTACAGCCTCGAAATATGCTATACTCCAAGTGAATGGAGGATCACAACAGTCATTCCCTTTCACAATGGCAGACCATCAGCTGACCCAGGGAACTGTAGACCCATCAGTCTAACAAGCCTAATATGCAAAGCCATGGAACAAATTATCATGGACATGATCATCAAGGACATTGGCAACCTACAGACACTGGACCCATCCCAGTTTCGCTTTATTAAGGGAAGCTCATGCCCATTTAACCTGGTAGACTTCATTGAGAGGGTCACCAAGGCAAGGGATACTGCATATCCTGATCTAGCCAAGGGATTCGATATGATGCCACACTTAGGCATTGTCGACAAGCTCTCTGAGCAAGGTATAAATCCCTACCTAACTTTCAGGACTGCTATCTGACTCACAGACAGGAACCAAGAATCAGGATTGGTGAGACCACCTCCACCAAGATACCAGTCACCAGTAGAGTATCCCAGTGTGCCATGCTGAGCCTGCTTCTGTTTGGCATCTAGTTTTTGCAAGTCAAGCCTAATGTTCAATACCTCTTATTTGCAAAGTTTGCCGATGACTTGTAAATGGGGCATTATTATAGATTTCCCCAAGACACCAACATCTTGCAAGAGGGTTTAACATAGACCAAGGACTGGTGCCAAAGCCATGGCCTAAAACTCATTGCCATAAAATACATATAAATGTCCTTTGGGAAACTGTCAAACTAAGTTAATTACTCAATCAATAAAACACCCCTAAGAGTTGACTCAGAAGAAAGGGATCTGGGAAAATATGTAGACACCAATCTGGCCTTTGAACAACGTGTAGCTAAATAGTAAGAAAATCATTCTATGTCAGCCATCTTATAGGTAAGCATATGTATCCAGGTCCAAGAAAGCTATAGTACCAGTCTACTCAGCCCTTATCAGACTTACTATGGAATACAGTGCCCTCATTGGCATGTATCTAGCTAGACACTTGCAACAGCTGGAATGCCCACAATGGCTTCTCATCAGGACAATTCAGGGCATGAATACTCTGTCCTATACTGATCACCTAAAGGCTCTTCCTCCTTATTTTGTCCCCTACAGACTGCTGAGAGTGGATTGTTGCCTGGCTTACAGGCCTCCTCAGTCCCAGCCCTGGTGGATCTGCTGCACATGTGCAAAACACACAGCGTCAGAAGCACTAGCTCCAGTGATCTGAACTTTGCTTGTGACATAAACAGAACATCCTGGAGAGAAAGATATGTGTCTCAAAGAATACCCGCAATATGGAATAGACTCCCCAACCATGTAAAACAGAGTTTATCTCTGAACCTATTCAAATGAAACCTTAACAACTGGATGAGAAAATTGTAAATTTACCCCTGGTCAGGCCCCCATGTTCCTTATGGACAGAAGCCATCAATAAGAAAAGTATTATCCTAGCTAACACACCCTTTACAAATCCTTAGTTACCTCCCTGCTATCATGCCCCCCCAGTATAGACACCCATGATACTCAGGACCCAAATGGTTTGGGGTGTGTGGCTAGGTTGTAAGTTCCCTAGTGGTTGTCAGCCTAGTAACAACCTGTGAACCTAAGAACCTATGAACATCCTGGCAGATAGGTTCAGTGCTAACTTTACCCCCCTCTCACCCCCTAAAAGGCCCATATCTATACAGGAAGAATGGAGAGTCCCTGTTATCACATCTATGCAGGTAAAAGCTGCACTCTCTAAAGCCAAAAACACAGCATCCATGGGACCGGACAACATCCCAGGCTGCGTTTTACATGAACTTCAGAACGAACTAGCTCCCCACTTAAGCACCATGTTCAATAATAGCCTCGCATCAGGCTTTGTGCCCACTGAATGGCACACAGCAATAGTTATCCTACTCCACAAAGGGGGAGCCACCACTGATCCCAGGAACTATCGACCTATTAGCCTGATGAGCCTGGTCTGCAAGGCCATGGAACGTATCATCATGGAACTCATAAACAAAGACATTGGTAACCTCTAAACTCTGGATCCCACCCAGTTCGGGTTTGTGAAAGGCAGATCATGCCTCCTGAACCTAATTGACTTCTTTGAGGCAGTCACCAAAGCTGTGGATGAGGGTAAGGTGGTTCACACAGCCTATCTTGACCTCGCCAAGGCTTTTGACACCACCCCCCATTCTGGAATTATAGCTAAACTCACTAAATTAGGTATAAATCCCTATGTCACAAGATGGGTTGCCAACTGGCTCACTGACAGAACCGACACTGTAAAAGTTACAGACTCCAAATCTGACCTCAAAGCAGTGACAAGTGGAGTACCACAGGGTTCCATCCAGGGACCTCTCCTGTTTGTTATCTACTTCTCTGAAGCATAGGCTAACACAGAAGGCCTCTGGCTAATGAAGTTCGCAGATGACTGCAAACTAGGAGCCATAGTCAAGTCCCCAAATGATGTGGACATCCTACAGAAGGGCCTCACTGAGACAGATGCCTGGTGTCATAGCCATGGCCTCAAGCTCAATGCCAAAAAGTGCAGTGTCATCCCCTTTGGTAAAAACTCTGTACCCATGAACTATGACATAGGCAGCAATCTATTTAACACCGAATGCGTGATAAGAGACCTTGGGACCCAGGTGGACAGTAGTCTCTCCTTTGATAGTCACATCACCACAGTAGTCAGGAAGTCCTTTTACGTGGCACACCTCATCATAAAAGGGTTCTCATCCAGGAAAAAAGAGATCACTGTTCCCCTCTACTTGTCACTCATTAGACCCATTATAGAGTACAATGCCCCTTTTGGAATGTACCTCAAAAGACATCTACAGCAGCTGGAAAGGCTACAGAAGTACCTCACAAAGAGGATTACTGGCCTCAAACAAATGCCCTACACTGACTGCCTCAAAAAACTCCAGCTTTACTCCGTAGCATATCGCCTACTCTGAGGTGATCTCTGCCTAACATATAAAGCTATGTCAAACCCAGAGCTGTTGGACATGCTACACCTAAAGAAATCCCAATCCCTCCGAGCTACATGCTCTAGGGACCTAGACCTTGTCACCACAATAAACAGGACATGCTGGAGGGATAGTTTCCTGTCCCAGAGACTTTCCATATTCTGGAACAAGCTACCCATCTATGTCAAGCAAAGTCCTTCATTAGCACTCTTCAAGAAAAATCTTGATGAGTGGATGGGAAATAGGAAATACACCCCGGGGATCACTTCTCTGTCTCTGCTGGACAGTGGCACAGTAAAATAACTTTCTTGGGTGGCGTAAGCTATGGAACCTTGCTGGCTAGGCTTACGTAGGCCCTTGGGCCGATAGCCTAGTACCTACCTATGAACCTATGAACCTAATATGGCTTTTGAACGTGTACATTTTCTGCATTTAAAAATCTCCACACACTCTAAAGCCCACAAAAAGCTAACATAATTAACTTGGAGATCACTCATTTCAGGGGCTGGGAACCCTCCAATTACAGTAATCTCATTTGAGGGAAAGTACATGTCAGCTAAGTGCAAATCTTTGACACTTGGTTTCGCTTCTTCTAGACTCTACGCAGAAGAAAACAGTGCAAGTAAAGCATACGCAGTTACTGTTTATGTTTAACAATCATATCAATCGAATGAGAATATTAAGAAGTAGAAAAAGCAAAGACAAATTCTTTTAAATGTTCTATTGTCTTTATAGTAATCTTCAGAGAATGTTAAGAAAGAGTACTGGTTGATTTTTGTAAAGAAAATAGAGCAGGAACAGAAGAAAGAACTTTTATCAGGAAAAGGCTAAAGACTGACATGAATCTAATGGAAAATATGACAAACATGAATGGACTAAATTAGCTGAGCAGGGCTATAAAGATATTGATACGACAGTAAATATATTTGAAATATAAACTGAAAATGTAGAGATCAAATATAAAAGAGGTGAAAGAAAAAGGAAACACTTAGTTTCTTATCAACAATCCTCATTGACTTCAAACAGATTTCTTCAAGAATAACTAAACAGTCAAAGCATCACATCATATTTTTTAAAATATTTTTAAAAAGAAATTGAGATAGTGCCACCTTCAAAAAGAATGTATTTGGAGAGGAAAGATATATGATGGGAATTTAGTAGCCTTAAGATACTGGTGGCAGATAGAAAAATGAAGCTTCTCAACAGAAAAATAAAAGGAAGATCTCTGTTGTCTAAAAGAAGGAATAAAGAAGGGGCAATGAAGCATTGCAACTGTCAAGAATTAGGCAGATCTTGAAAAGTTGTTAGTTCATATGCTGTGGCACATAAGGAAATGTTACAGCTAGAAAACAAGGGCCAAGGGAGTATCAAACAGAAAACAAGTATTTTGACTGTATCTTGTTTAATACTACAAAAAATAATTTTGAAATTAAAGTCACTTGAAAATAGATTACTGCAAATTTTGGATAAGGTAAAAGGATGTACACTAGAGGCAGGAGTACTACATCAACTTATATATGATAGTATGACTGTATGGGCTCATTTCCCTTATAGCAATATACTACTGTAAAGAGGATGATTGTTAGCCATATTAGGAATGGGAGTGACAACCTCTATTACCAACCAGTGAAAATAGTAAATATTCAAGGAAATGGAAGTCATAATATTTCTCTATATAAAAAAGAGCAGTTTGGAAATAATTGTTGTCCCTCTTAAAGTGGTAGAAGTTCCGTGGAAGTATATTGCATAAATGTAGTTTAAATGAAAATGAGCTAACATCCATGCAGTATGAAAAAATTACCACAATAACATTTTGAGTAAACAAAAGTAAAGAATTTACATTTTCAGATTATTATACAATATTTTCAAGTAAAGCAATACAAATACCATCTGAGTGAGGGATGTGAAAGGGAAGTTTAATGAAATGATACAGAATCGTCAGTCATTTTGGGCAAATAAAAGCACCGTTTGAAAAATATTTTTGGTAGTAACAGTTGTAGAAGGGCCCAACCCTAGCTCAATACCAAAATTCCATATGCAAAGATGGCAGAGAGCTATAGGGTAAGAATTTATTCAAGGTAAATTGAGGACTACCAAAGTCCAACAAAGCAAATTTTGAGGTAAAGACAGCATCCCAGACCAAGGACAACTACAAGGCCTTCTTTAACTATATCCAAAACCTCAAAGGCAGCACAAAAATAGCTTGCCAAACTGTTGATAAATGGAGCCATGTTCAGAAAACTGGGAGATGTAGTAAATCATGGCTGACAAATTCAATCCAGCTTTAGCCACCCCCCCGCCCCCCCAGCCATCATATCCAGAAAAATACCATCTAACATAATCCCTCCAACTATCAGTAGGGAGCGGGTCTTACATATCCTCTCTAAGGCAAATAATACAGCTTTGATGGGACCAGATAATATCCCAGGATGCCTCCTAAACAGCTTGAACTATGATCTATTAGGGCCTCTGGTGTCACTATTTAATTACAGCATATGCACAGGCTTTGTGCCATGTGAAGGGAAGACTGCAACCGTCATCCCTCTACAAAAGGTTGGACAACAATGGATCCCAGGAACTACAGACCCAGTAGTCTGACTAGTCTTTTATGCAAATCCATGAAAAGACTTATCATGAAAATGATTAACAGTGACATAGGAAACCTTCAGTCACTGGATCCAAACCAGTTTGGTTTTGTCAAAGGAAGGTCATTCTTATTGAACCTGGTGGACTTCTTTGAGAAGGTCATGATGACAATCATCATCAACCCCCTTTTTGACATTTTTTACATGGGCCAGGGTCTTGTATCAAGTGTCGCCATCTCTCTGTCTATTAAATGCCACTTTCCTGCCTTCTTCTACACTCATGCCTGACTGTTGCAGATCTTCTCTCACATAATCCATCTACCTCTTTGCTGGCTGCCCTTGTTTCCTCTTGCTTTCTTCCTGTCTGTCCCAAATCATCTTATTCAGATTGTATTCTGCTTTTCTGCACATGTGCCTGAATTACTATAATCTGTTCTCTTTGTCCTTTTCTGGAACAGAGGCTACTTTGGCTTCTGCTTTTATGGCCTCATCTCTTCATCTGTTTCACAGTGTGCATCCTACCACCTGTCTCAAGCACTTCATCTCCATCACCTACAGCTTCCTCATCTGCTCTGCCTTTACTGCCCAGATTTTTGTACCATACAGTAGTACTGGCTGCACCACTGTTTTGTACACCTTACTTTTCATCTTCTTTGACATTTTTCTGTCATGTACTACACCTGACACTTTGTGCCAGTTGGCTGCAGCACCTCTGATTCTAGCTTTGACATCCTCATTCAGAGTTCCCTTCAACTGTCCCACCCCTCACAGATACTTGAAGCTGTTAACCTGTTCTACTACTTTCCATTCTATCTCAGTTGTCATCTTCTTCTGATTACCCCCATTTGCTGCCATTACAATTGTCTTATCTGCACACAGTTTCATCACGTGTGCCTTCAGTTTTGCATTCTATTCCCCTATCCTTTGCTGAAGTTCTACATAGCTTGCACTAATTCTGCAAATGTTTCTGGGACTTCAAACCAGCACAGAACTGCCCGAGTCAGCTTTCTTGGGACTTGCTCATATGTTTCCTCCAGTCTAGGAATGCCCAGCTGGACTCTTTCCTCATTTCTAGCTTCTTCTGAACTATCTGACTCACTGCAAACATCAGATCAGTTGTGCTGCATCCTGATCTGAATCAGAACTGCTCTTCTCCCATCAAACATTCTACTACTCTGCATATTCATCAGTCACTCTCTCCAGGACTTTAATGCAATGTGACAGGAGTTTTATACCTCTGTACTGCCCACAACTGTGAATGTCCCCTTTCTTCTTGAACAGTAGCACTAGTATACTAATTTACTAGTCATCTGGGATATGTCTTTCTCTCCACACTGCTATGAGTACCCTCAGGAGCCATTTCTCCCCTATTTCACACAGTATCTTTGTTATATCTTATGTGAGCTCATCTAAGCCTGCCGCTTTCCCTGACTTCATTTTCCTTAGTGCTGTTCTTATTTCTTCTATGGTGGGCGCCAACTCTTTTTCATTGTAGGCCGTCTAGACCGGTACAGCTTATGTGGGGTTTTCTTCATTCAGAAGCTGCTGGAAGTTTTCCTTACATCTGCTTTTGATGTTCTGTGGACTTGTAAGCAGGTTGTTGTTGGCTTCTCTTATGAAGGGTGTCTGACTGTCTTCTATGTCTTTCTGCCTTTGTCTTGATATAATTTCTTTGTGCCATCTACTGACTCACTTTCCAGAAGCTGACAGAGTGCCTGTGATGCCTTGTTTTTTGCTATTGCAGCTCCTCTCTTAGACTCTTTGTTAGCCAACCAGTGTTCAAGCCTAGCCTGATCCATCTTTTCTATCTCCCACTTTTTCCTGCACTTTTTTTTCCTTTTAATAACTTCTTGGACTTCTGTATTCCATCACCAACTTTCCTTATATACCTTATTTTCATACTTAGCTTGGCCTTGTATCTGTTCTGTAGTCCTCACGCATGCTGTTTTGGGGAGCTGCTATTTTTCTTCAACTCCATTTATTTCTTCTTCTTCTTCAGGTGCTAGAGTCCTGAGTAATGCCTTCAACTGTTGTGATTTCTCTTTAGTCAACTTTCAGGTCTTTAACTTGGTCACTGTTGACCTTAGAACCTTCTCTGACCACTGCTTGCAGCTGATTGTGACAACTAGTTATTTTTGCTGTCGGCCGACTGCTTCACTCGGGATGACTTTGCAATCACTAATTCTACCCCATCGCTCTTTCCTAACTAGGAAGAAGTCTACCTGAGTGTTGGCCACTCCTGTATGTGGTTTTGTGACTGTCTGTTTTCTAAACCATGTGTTGGCTACTATGAAGGCATTTACCAGAGAGAAGTCTACAATGACCTCCCCTTTACACCTGTTGCCCCACCCACGTGAACCCTGGCAGTCTTCATATCATATTTTGTCTGTCCCAATATGTGCATACAAGTCACCCATTATCAACACCAATTCATGCTGTCCTGCTTTAATAAGTAGGTCCTACAACTGCTGTCTGAATGCACTCTTTTTACTACTGTGACTATGATGCTGTGGGACACAGGCCTAGATTATGAATACTGCCCTCTCATTAGGCTGGAGTTTGATTGCCATGAGTCTGTCACTAATTTTGATGATATCCCTCACTGTCTTCTGAATCCTCTCCCTCACCACAGTTCCCCTACCATTTCTATCCTGTCCTCCTCCTCCTGACTCTAGATCCCAAGCTAAATGGCTTTGCTGCACTGCCCTTCCAAGCTTGTCTCCTAGATATATAGGATGTCCAGCCTCCTCGCTATTATCATGATAATCCATCCACTTCCAAGCTCCATCCTTTCAGTAAGCTACATTGAGTGTAGCAATTCTTAGTTCATGTTTGGCAGGTTGATTGGTTTTATGTCCAGCTTTCACTCAACAGAGACATCCCAGCTAACCAAAGCTGGGCAACTGGACACTAGCCAGCCAGTAGCTTATTGACCCAGGCCTGGTGGGCTTTATGGCAGTCACACACTGACCAATAAGGGCACATACACCCCTCCCACCATTAGTTTGGGTCCCTATCATAGGTTGGAGGTCCCTGGAGTAGGTTGGAGTAGGCCAGGACCTCAACTGACTTATCACCGGCAAATACCTATGCCCATTTGGTGACATTAGTCAACACAGCCAAATCAACTAGAGAAAACTTTTACACCATCAAGTGGCTAACCCTGCCACTGCATGCAGTTTGTGATCCATGTTTTCCTATCTTGAGGATACTGCACATCACAGTAGATGCCCAAAGCAGTTAGTCTATACAACTCTTCGTCCTATAGGGCACCCTGTAGTGTCTGTGTACATCCCGCTGCTCCATTCTTTTATAGGTTTGAGATGAAAACACATACTGCAGTATGATTTTTGGAAGTGGGAAGAACCCCAAAGAGACCCAAGGAAAACATGCAAACTCCAAGCAGGCACTGGCCAGAGGTCAGGATGGGCTGTTATGCCTTGTGTATGGGAGGCAAAGGTCTTAACCATTATGCCAATTGATCCTTGACAATGGAGGAGGGCAACATGGAGCACACTGCCTACCTTAACCTAGCTATGGCTCACAGACTGAACCCAGTAAATCAGCATTGGAAAAATCACCTCCACAACGAGGCTGTACAATAACAGATTCCACGAGGAATCTGTGCTGTATCTGCTACTCTTGGACATCTATTTTTTGGACATGGCCAATGTCAATGGCCTCTGTCTTACTAAGTTTGAAGATGATTGCAAGCTGGGAGCAATCACAGATCCCTCTAAGACACTAACATCTTGCAGTAAGATATAACATAGACAAATGGCTGACACCAAAGCCATTGGTTAAAACTAAGTGCCAATAAATTAATAATAGTACCTTTTAAGAAATTGGCCACCCAGGGAAACTACCTAAAACACCCCTAAGAGTAGACACAGTAGACAAGGATTTGTTGATTCATGTAGAGAGTAACAACATGGGTCTAAGGTTGTAAGAAAATCATTCTGTGCCATTCAACTTATAAATAAGGGCCCATGCCAGTGACATCATTGTACCACTGTACTTAGCCATCATCATACCCATCAATAAGTATAATACCCCCTTCTTTATGTACCTGACCAGTCACATGCAACAACTGGAATGTCCGCAAAGGTTCCTCACAAAAAGAAAATAATATGAAAACACACTGTCCTATACAGATTGCCTCAAAGCCCTATCCGTTTACTCTTGTTTCCTACACACTGCTGAGAGGTGATCGATGCCTGGCATACACAACGTCTTTGGATCCCTCTCTGATGGACCTTTTACATATCTGTAAATAGTCTGTAAAGAGTCTGCATGTCCGCCCTGCATTCGTGTGGGTTTCTTCCTGGTGCTCTGGTTTCCTCCCACATTCAAAGACATGCATCTAGAGCATTTCTCCCCAGGCCGCCACTGAAAATTGGCTTTGTTCCAAGTCGGATTTTCCCGGTTAACAAATGTTAAATAAATAAAATAAATAAATAAATAGTACAGTTTTGTACCTACCATAAATGTAGATGTCCGAACAGGATAGCATCTGCAGTCATAACAAACGGGTTGTCCTGTCGTCAGGCAGCCCTTCGGTCGGCCGGATTCCAAAGTCTGAGTCCGGCTTCGGCTGATGTCGCACTTCACCTGACGTCATCTCTGCTGGTCTTCGGGTATAAAGGCATCAGCCGACGCCATTTTCCTCAGTGTTTCTTGCCCCAGATGCCAGTTGCCCACTTGGAAAGCTAAATTTTGGATAAATGCCAATGTTTCCAAAATAGTAGAAGGCAAACACAAAAAATAAGCATGTATGTACATATATACAAACAAATACACCATAAGAGACCCCCCCCCCCAGCTAGCTATTAGGAGGGTAAATACCCTAGGAGTACCACAGAGGGGAAGGAGGGTGGGTAATCCTGACTGCAGATGCTATCCTGTTCGGACATCTACATTTATGGTAGGTACAAAACTGTACTATGTCCTTCAAGGATGCATCTGCAGTCATAACAAATGGGTAGAATACCATAGCCAAACTAGGGGAGGAGGAAGAAGAATTATGGTGTAGTTAGGATCCCTTGCAATACAGCAGTGGCAAACCCTGCTCGGGATCTAGAGTATAGAGGTAAATTATAATGCTTGGCAAATGTATGCACGGAGGTCCAAGTAGCCGCCTCAATAATGTCCTTGGTTGCCACTCCTCATAAGAAAGCTGTGGTAGTGGCTGTAGCCCTTGTAGAATGAGGTCTTATGTTCTGTGGAATTGGTTTTCCATGGTAGGAGTAACAGAATCTTATGCAATTTCCTATCCATTTGGAGATTGTCTGTTTGGAAATTGCTTTTCCTTCCCTTCCTGTTGCATAGGCTACTAAAAGCTGGTCAGTTTTTCTGTTACCTTTGGTTCTGTCCAGGTAGTAGCGTAACTGTCTATGTACATCCAAGGTATGCAGCAGTCTTTCCCCTGTTCTGTGGATTGGGAAAGAAGGTAGGTAGGTGGATTGCCTGGTTTAAAGACACTCTGGATACCACCTTAGGCATAAATGTAGGATTAGTTCTCATGGACACTCTATCTTGATGGAAGATTAGGAAGGGTTGTACTGCCATTAAGGCCTGTAGTTCGAAACCCTCCTTGCTGAAGTAATTGCCAGTAGGAAAGCAGTTTTCCATGATAGGTGTTGAAGATCTGCTGTTGCTGCTGGTTCAAATGGAGGGAGTGTCAATTTTCTAGCACAAAGTTCAAGTCCCATGCTGGTAATGGTGGTTTCCTAGGAGGTTTTACATTCTTGATCCCTCTGAGGAACTGCCTGAGAAGAGGATGCGAAAAGACAGGTGGATCGAAGCTGTATTCTGCTGAAATAGCTGATGCATGTATCTTGATGGAGGAATAGGACAGGCCTGTATGTAGAAGCTCTGCCAAGTACTCCAGGATGTTAGCAATATCTATGTTCGACACATCTTTTCCTCTTTCAGTACTCCAAATGACAAACCTTTTCCATTTTCCTGCATAGTTCCTTCTTGTTGAAGGTCTGCGGGCTTCAAGGATAATGTCTTTAACCCTTTGGGATAAGTCTGGGTTAGTTGCTGTTATGTGATGTTCCAGGCAGTCAGTTGCAAGGTTTTTAGGTTTGGGTGCATGATGTTGTAGTTGTTCTGAGTTAACATCAAAGACATCAGCGGTATTGACCACATTCTCCCCTGAGACATGCTCCTCAGCAATGGATACCAGTGTTGTCTTGGCCAATTCGGAGCTATCAGAATTATCCTTGGACGTTCCTCTTTGATTTTCAGTAGTACCTTGTGCATCAAAGGAAGAGGTGGAAATGCATATGCTGTCAGGCCTTTCCAGCTGAAGGATAGAGAGTCCACCTTCCATGCAAGTGGGTGGAATGTCCTTGTGCAGAATTTTTTGAGCTGGTGATTGAGTGGGGATGCGAATAGGTCTATTTGTGGCATTCCCCATTTCTTTGTGATGGCCTTGAAGATGTCCGGTGTAGCATCCATTCGTGAGCATCCGAGGTGGTTCTGCTTAACATGTCTGCTAGGGTGTTTTCTTTTCCGGCACAAATATTGCCTGTAACTGGATGTTGTAGCTCAGAGCCATATTCCAAAGGTCCAGAGTCATCCTGCATAGGGGTATGAATGAGTGCCTCCCTGTTTGTTGATGTACCACATGACTGTGGTGTTGTCTGTCCTTATCATTAAATGGCCTTCTTTGAGGAATGGTCTGAATTTCTGGATTGCTAGTTTTACTGCCAGCATTTCTTTTGGTTTATGTGCAGGTGCAGCTGGTCTGGAGTCCACAATCCTTGTATGCATTTGTCCAACATGTGCGCCCCCCAGCCTAGGTCTGAGGCGTCCGTTGTGATGGGTTGGCTTGCTTGAAAGTTGTGGAATGGCAAGCCTGGGTTTGACTGGCATGCTTGAGCCCACCATAGGAACTCTTGTTTCAGGCATGGGATTATTGGAATTTCGGTTTCTAAGCTGTGCCTGTGTTGAGACCATAAATTCTTTAGGTACCACTGTAGCTTTCTCATATGCAGTCTGGCATGGGGTACCAGGATTATGCATGATGCCATAAAGCCCAAGGCCTGCAGTACTTTTCTTGCTGTTAGTTTGTTCTGCTTTGTTAATGCCAAGAAGTAAAGAGGGAGTTGTTCTTGTTTTTCTGCAGTTAGGAATGCCATTTGTTTTACTGTGTCCAATTCCGCACCCAAGAATGTTCTTGTCTGGGATGGTATCAGTCTTGACTTTTTTAGATTGACTGTGTATCCCAGGGCTTGTAGTAAGCAAATGACTCTTTGTAAATCTGTTGTCAGCTTGCTTTTGTTGTCCGCTTGTAACAGGCAGTCATCCAGGTATGGATAAATTTGGATTCCCTGTAGCCTGCAATGAGCGATTACTGATGCCAGGCATTTTGTGAATACTCTGGGTGCAGTAGATAAGCCAAAGGGCAATGCTGAGAATTGATAATGCTCTGATCCTGCAAGAAATCTGAGGTATCTTCTGCAATTTGGTCATATGGGGACGTGCAGGTATGCTTCCTTGAGATCTAGAGTTACCAGCCAACACTCCTTGCCCAGCATGGGAAGAAGTTGCTGTAGGGTCAGCATTTTGAATTTTGGGACAATGATGAATGTGTTTAAGACGGACAGGTCGAGAATAGGTCTCCAACTTTTCTCTTTTCTTGGTACTAGGAAGAGTCTGGAGTAGAATCCTTTGCCCTGTTCTGTTATTGGTACTCTTTCCACAGCTCTCATCTTTGTTAATTGAGCTATCTGCTTTAGAGCTTCTGTTTTTTGATTTGGAGGTAGGTTTGGCATTCCTCTTTTTACTGGTAAGGTGTGGAAGTGGAACCTGTAGCCTTGGTCTATGGTTTGCAAAATCCACTTGTCTTTTGTGATATAGTGCCAATTTTTCGAAAATAAGGCTAACTTTCCGCCTAAAGGTGCTGCTATTTGCTCCCTGGTAGGCGGTGTCAGAGCCAAGTCACTGTGATTATCCTGTTGAAGTGGCAGTGGTTGTGTCTGTGCCTCGCTGGTTATTGTCTTGCCACTGGCGTCCTCTGTAGGCACCTCCTCTGGATTGATTTCTGCCTCTAGAGCGTCTATTCCTGCCTCTTTGAGATTTTGAGGAGTCTGGAAAGGACCAATTTTTGGCAGGCCAGTTCCTGCTAAACCTTGGGGGCTGAACCTGTAAGAAATCCTTAACTGTTTGTACAGATTTTGCCTTCTCTTCCATTTTCTTCATTACTTGCTGAGCAGGGGTACCAAATAGACTGGCCTTATCCATAGGAGCATCTAACAGCTTTGCTTTAACATGATCCGGCAAGACCTGTTCTTTCAACCATGCATGCCTTCTTATCACTGTGCCAGTCATGGCTGATCTAAATGAAGCCTCCAGTGCATCATAGCCACATTTTAAGGAATGGTTACTAACCTGCTGAATGTTATTCACCATTTCTAAAACATATTTCTTATCTAAGGAGTCATCAGAGGACAGCTTCTTAGTTAACTGATCAAGCATAAACTCTTGGTATTGGATCATATGAAACTGACAGTTTAAAGCTCTAGCTGAGAGAGTAGCAGAGGTGTAAACTTTTTCCCCATCTCTCTAAGGACATGGATTCCCTTTCAGAAGGGAGAGGGTTTTGCTGAGGTCGAGGCTACTGCCTTAGGCCCCTGGGATATAGTCTCAGGATCTGCAAGTGGGGCCTTGTATAGGTGGTGATGAGTGTCTGGCACCCTGTAAAATCTATCTGGTTTGGCAGGGGCTGGAGGTAAAGTATCAGGAGCAGTGCAAACATCATTAAATGCATCATCCACAACAGGCAGAACTGGAGGTATAGCTAAGGGCCTATGTTGTGGTAAGTGCAGAAAGGTCCTAAGCCTTTTTCTTGAATCTGAGTAATCTTGTCCCTGCCATTGGAATTGTTCTCTCATGGCATGTAAGGTTTCCCCAAAGGAAAATTCCTCTGGTGGAGAGGCAGATGGAATGGATTCTTCAGCATCGGAATCTTCATAAGTAGAAAAAGGAGCCTCTGGCTGATCTGTAATGTCTGAGTCATCTGAAGAATCATCAGAGGACACTGGCTCGGGGGGCTCTGCTCTAGGTCTCCTTTCTGGAGGCTGAGAGGCCCTGTCTGGGTGAGATTGGGATCCCCTAATTAAGGATATTAAATCCTCTGCCAGAGTAAGCATTTGTGAACTAGAAGTGGGCCTGTGTGAGGGGGGCTTAGCAGGCAATGATTTAACAGTTTTGGCTGCTTTAGCCCTGGCAAAGGCCTTAATAGACATGGCTGCAGGAGGCCTAGCAGCACCACGTGCTGGGGTAGAGACATCCAAAGGGATGGTGTCTGATAATTCACTAGGAACCACAGTAATAGGCAAAACTTCAGAGGCCGATTCAACTAAGGTAGCAGGAGCCTCAGAAGTAGTCATGGATTCGGCTGAAGATTGACCCGTTTTCTCGGTTTCGGCCGAAACCGAGACACTCGCGGCTTGCTTAACCGTGGTTTCGGCCGAAACCGCGGACTGCGACTGTCGGTCTTTTTCTTTGCGTTTTTTAACAATTTGGGTAGTCGGAGGATCCGACGGCATAATGTATGCAAAATCTGAGCCGAAAAACTGTTCAGCAAACTCCGACCGACGCCTAAGCGTTCGTCGGTTGAAGGAAGCACAGGCTAAACAGGCTGCTACGTCATGGTCTGGGCCTAAGCAAGGTAGGCAGTAAGAGTGGAAATCTTTATGAGGTATTTGTTTCCCACAAGTTAAACAGTTATTTACTTTTTCTGACATCGGCTGAGGCAAGAAAGAGTCCCCAACGGGGTACTTAGCTTTTAGAAGTCTTCGAAGTAGTATTCGGTAGTAGTAATCTCTGGATCTGACCGACCGGCACTTGCGAACAGCTTCTGCTTCGGGCGCCACGCGGCAAGAAAGACTGAGGAAAATGGCGTCGGCTGATGCCTTTATACCCGAAGACCAGCAGAGATGACGTCGGGTGAAGTGCGACATCAGCTGAAGCCGGAAGTCTTCAAAGTAGTATTCGGTAGTAGTAATCTCTGGATCTGACCGACCGGCACTTGCGAACAGCTTCTGCTTCGGGCGCCATGCGGCAAGAAAGACTGAGGAAAATGGCGTCGGCTGATGCCTTTATACCCGAAGACCAGCAGAGATGACGTCGGGTGAAGTGCGACATCAGCCGAAGCCGGACCCAGACTTTGGAATCCGGCCGACCGAAGGGCTGCCTGACGACAGGACAACCCGTTTGTTATGACTGCAGATGCATCCTTGAAGGACATCTGCAAAACAAACAGTACAAGCACAATACAACTTTGCTTGTGGCAGGTATGTATCTTGAAGAATCTTCATTCTCTGGAATAGGCTTCCCATCCATATGATGCAGAGCTCTTCCCTAATCCTGTTCAAGCAAAACCTAACCAGTAATGGCGAATCGGAAATTCACCCTGTTCTGACACCTATGTCTCTGATGGACAGAACTAGCCATTAAGTCATGCACTAACAAACATGCACCCCTAAATAACCTCTAAGGCACAATAAATCATGGGACACATTTGAGTTACATGGCTGGGCTAATAAAGGCCCCAGCTGTCATTATCCTAGTATACTCCTATGAACCTATGATTTCTAAGAACACTTTCCAAAGTCTCAGTCAGCAATTAACTTACCCAGGACTGATTTCTTGAACGGGTGATATTCAGGACTTTAGCATTCTGTTACATGAAGCAAGCCAGCTTTCTTTTATTCTGAGTTCAGTCTTTGTATTCCTTCATTTACTTTTATGAACGTTTTAATGCTGTTTCATGCCTAATTCTGATGTTATTTCTATCTCAGCTCTCCTCTGAGGTGTGACTCCTAATCTGACAATAAATGTCTTTGCAGTTTGTTTTCTTTGTGGCTTAGAAGTTTAATTATGCATGGATCTGTAGATGCTAGTAGCAATACAGTTAATGTTTTCCTGACATCATTACACTTTGTATATTTCTATTTTGAATCTGATTTCCTAATATCCTAATTCTATTTTATATACCATAATACTCTTACTGTACATAAGTTTAAGATGTTTTTCAGTTCTTATACTACGGATATTCATATATGCTCATTACTGCCTACATTAACTTATTATTCACAAATGCTGATCATGTAATGATGTTAATTTAATTTTCTTTGCATGTATTTTTATATCATTTAGGATGACTTCAATGCAATTTTCTGTGCATGCAAAAAAAAATTATTTGGAGCTTTATTCTCTGGGCCTCTACTAAAACTGAGATTGATCAATAAGATTATTCCAGTAAATCACTGAAACAAATGAACAAACAAATAAAGGGACACACAGTCTTGCCATACAATTGTCATGCATCAAAGAGAAGGCATGAAGCATTTTCTTATTTTCCTGTCTAAATGATTTGAGAGCTATAAGATATAACTTACAGCCTGAATGTTGTCCTGTAAATGGTAGAGCTGTTTTTAGTATCAACTTCAGTCATTTGATATATTCTTTACTAATCTCTGGTCTTGTTTATTCATGCTGTTGTGCTGATCCTTCGGCTGAAGGGGCTCAGTCTTTTATGGGTGACATTCCCCTTGTATGGAACTGCAAGAAAAAGGATGAAAGAGGAGTGCAACCCTCTGTGTAATGGAGGGATCCAATCAACAGGCCAAACATGTGAGGAAGGAGAGGAGGACGAAGCACTGCGGTGTCCACAGTGGAGACTTGTACTGAAAGCACAGTCCACACAGGTGTACATACAGTATCTGTCCTAATGATAAGTAACGTGGGGAGAAAATATGTAGCATTCTGGGTGACACAGAAAGGGATGGTACAGTTTAAGAGGACTTCATTATGTCAAATCTTAAAAGGAAGGTGCAGATTATGGGGAGTTACAATATATGCCAAAATGTGAACAACTGAATATCAGAAAAGGAGAGAACCTAGTAGGTTCTCTGTTAGAAAAAAGGTAGCATTGGACTTCATGTGCTTGCCCAGAACAGGAAACAAAATCTTACATCTGTAAGTTGGCAGTCGCTTGAAAGCAGATGAATATTAACCAACATGGTTCACTGTTTATTTAATTATAACAGTATAATTCTTATCGAAAACTAGATTTCTGGACTTCAGGAGGCCAGCCTTCTGATAAAACAAGGTAGAACTTCAGGAAAATGCCATGAAGACAGTATAGAAGAACAGTGTACACATATAAAATCAATAATTTGCCTAAATCAGGAAAGTAAAAAGACAAAGAAAAACAATGTAGCTTCTAAATGATGAGCCTTCACAGGTTTGGGACACGTACCATATTTAGAAAATGTTACTAAGCACCAAAGGAAGAAAACAACATTACCAATTAAAACTAAAGCTGAAGATTTATTGTGAGTTAATAATTGCCAATTTAGACAAAAGGGAGAGAAAACATTTCACTGCATTTTTACCAGTGCATTCACTTAAGTTCTTTTGCAGCATAACCACTCATGACTGAGCAGAGAAAGACGTAAGTGAGAGGTGTGCTAGACAAATGGCTCAGATTGTTATTCAAAAAGGAAGGAAGTGTGTATTTATCTACATTGATAGGTTAGATTATAGATTTATAGTCTACATTGCATCAATATAGTTTTTCTCCCTGGGCCTCCTCTGAATAGGGGATCTACACTAAGATGGACTTCCCTTCTCCCTTTGAGAAATGAAAAGAATTAAGTAAAAAAATAAATAAAGTATCCAAATGACTCGGCAGAAGTACTTTAGATAAGGGGTTAATGCCAATCCATTTACAAAAGGAAGGCTATGAAACAGCTACAAAAAGTAAAACACAAAGGCCACGGGGCATTTCTAAAGAACTGAGGAAAACAATGATAATAAAGATACATAACATTTTTAACAAATCATAGGAGAAGTGAAATGATCCTTAAAGATGGAAAATATCATATCTGATTTCTCTTCAAAAAAGTGTAAGACAAAGGCTAAAAGCACTGAACATTAACTTTGACTTCAGCTGTAGGAAAAATTGTGGAATGATTTCAGAAAGGAGGAAGTATGGAATATTTGGAAGCCAGTGCTATAACAGATTACAAATGTTTAGATCTACAGGAAGAATGTCATGCCAGACGACGCTAATTAGGTTCTTGGGCTGGCTGGTAACCCGAGCAGTAGACCAGAAAAGGAATATTGCTATATTCTAATGTTAGCATAACTTTTGTTACAGTATTACCCAAGAGGTTAATGAATTAATTTCTGGACTTCCAATTAGCTGTAGAGTGATAGCATGAATAAAATACCAGCTTGATTAAAGGATGTAGAATAAAATAGAAAAATGGGTCCCCTTAGATGAAAGTATGGTTATCAGTGGATACAGATGCATCAGATCTCTGAGTCTATTCCTTTTCAAGGTACACTTTATAGAAAGTCTGTAAGGAAATGTGCTTTTTTTGCTGATGACTTAAACATATACAATAAGGATGAAGCACAAGATGAAGAAAGGTTGATAAAGGAAACAGTGGGTAATTATAGAAAGAATGGATGCAGACATAAAGCATGATCTAAAATGTTTTGTCTTAAATTCAGTGTAAAAAATGCAACATAATACATGTGGGAACCAGAAATCTGCAAGAAAAGCACAGAACCGGGGTAGATGCAAGACCTGAGAAAAATCATATTAGAAGATGTTAAAGGTAATCAATGTGCTAACGCAGCAAGGGAAGTGAGAAGGATGCTGAAAGGGCTGGAAATAACATCCTTTATAGAATAAATAAATAAAATAAAAATAAAGTTGCTCTTTTTGTTTGAGAGTTTCAAGTCTTCATCCAATGCATGATGAAGAGTTCTGCAGTCATCAAATTCAAAGGGACATAGACAAGACTGAAGAAGTTCAGAGTTAAGCAACAAAAATGGGGAGGGGGCATCCCCCCTGAAAATCATGTAAAGATAGATTAGCAGTCTTAAATAAAGGAGGCATGGGTAGTTATGCTGCAAAAGAACAAGTGGTCACAATTTGAAGAGATTTTGTGGAGAACTTAAAAGAAACACTAGAAAGGATTTGTTCACAGAAACTGTGACAGGCATCTAGCACAGATGTCCAAAAAACAGCATGTTGACAACAGTGGTAGTGTTGAGGAATGCATGAGACAATCGAAAAATTAACTCCTATGAGGAGAGAAAGACTAAACTCTTGATTAATGCAGTCTGTTTTGTAAACAGGGAAATGGATAGGTAAGCTGAATCACATTATCCTTATGCACTGATACAACATTCTGCAAAACTGTCAACAGAGCAGAGTTTTCTCAGTTAAGCTCTGTTATAGTGCTTGTTAAAACAAATTTGTTTTGGTGGATGTTGTATTGGAATCAGAGTTTATATAAAAAAGATACTTCACAGATGGGATGTAAATACAACTGATGATCATTTTAAATAACGGTTTTGCTATAATTATTTGTGATTTTTATGTATTTCTTTCTTTCTTTACTCCTACTCACCCCCAAAAAAAAAGATAAGTGCTCCAAGTTTTGTGGCATGAGGAAACATACCTAAAACATATGCGTTTGTTTGACTTCTGCACTAAAGTGCACTAACATGTCCTCATTGCCATACCTCACTGATCCCTTATGTACTGCCTGAGAACCATATTGTAATCTAAAATTAGAGTACATTACATTTTCTTTAACAAGTGAAAAAAAAGTACTATTATACAGTAAATGTGGTGAATGTAATTGTGACCTTTGCTAAATATGAAAAGCACTGTTTTCATATGAGTTCCGTAAAGGCGGAGTCCCCTTTTCCCAAGGTGCAATGACCTCACAACTAATTATTTTAATTATAGGATGCAGGATCCAATACCTTATTTATAGGGGATGTGGCTCCTGAATGTTTGATTCAAATTTCCCTTTCAAGATTTTTTTTAATGCTCAAGTTTATTCGGGTGTTTTATACAAAACACTGGTATCAAAAGGGATAACTAAGAATATAGGCTAAATATAAGCAACAAATAACTTAACACTGATCACATGAAACTAGTTGCATTCATTATGATCATCAGACCTGGATCCAGCATTCAGCGACCAAGGCAGTCACCGAGGGCTCACTGGTTGGGAAGAGGCCTGCAGGCCGGGGGATTCACTTTTTTAATAAAAAAAAAATAAAAATTACATATTTTTAAGGGCATCTGTTCGCACCCACTTGTTGCATCTGTGTGATCTACTTACATTTTTGTCTTTTCTGTCTATGTGACATGTTGTTTACATCTTTGTCTTCTGAGTGCCCAAATTTGGACTGAGGATCATGGATGGAAAGCTAAGAGGTGTGTGTGAGCAGGCATAGAATTTGAATACAAGAAGACGTTTGGACTGTGGACTGCGCGCGCATGTGTGTGTGAGAGGTAGGTAGGTGCATTTGTGTGAGTGTGTGTGTGTGTGTGTGTGTGTGTGTGTGTGTGTGTGTGTGTGTGTGTGTGCGCGTCTGTAAGAGGTAGGTAGGTAGGTAGGCAGCATATCTCTCACTGCCCACATTTTTTGCCACATATTTTTGGTCTGTTCCTCATAAAATTTGTGATTTTCTAGAAAATCATTGAGAATTGAAGTTACTAAATAATGACAGACATCTGAGTTTCAGACATCATATCCTTTAGTAAAATGCACACTAACACAAATCCTGTTATTCAAGCAACTTTCTAAGTTGTAACAAATATAAACACCAATCCGCAGCTAGTATCCATGGCGCCAAAGTACTTTCCTTTCAAACCAGTATGGTATATACTCCAAAGAAGCAAATAAGTCCAAGCAAACGGACAACTGAAACTATGATGAAATCAGACAATCGAATGGTTGAAAAAACACTTGACTTGTTGAAAGAATCACAAATATAGAATTCAATACTCAGTCCAAAATTTAATTAGTTAGCGCTTTCACCCACAGGCTTCATCAGACTTTTAAAACAAAAAACATACACACCATTTAAATAAAATGCAAGACTCATTGATTGGGCAATAAGTAAATGACATCACATTGAAAGTCAAGCCCCACATAAAAAGTCAAGCCCCACATAAAAACGAATTTTAAAGATAGAATGCTAGAATACATATTATTTTCTTCCTTCACATTAACAATCATAATAAAACTCCAAAACTTAAATAAATTCCAAGAATTAATGAATAAAACACATAAAAACAAATTATAAAATAAAATATAGAATAGATACTACTTCCTTTTCATAACTGATAGCCTCCTGCACTTAAGAATTGGCTTAAGGGGAATTTTCTCATTAAGCCCAGGGGAGACATCAGCTCGAAGTTTGATCATCCATCTTAACTCACACTCTTCGGTGTGGTTGGTAATGTCCCCTCCACGAGTGCCTTCCCCAATATATTGTAACACTAAAAATACAAAAGTGTGTGAAGTTCCTTCATGTGAACAATGTTTAGCTAAAGCATTAAAAGTAGAACCAATTCGTATATTGTATGTGTGATCCCTGATGCGTTCACGTAACTTCCTATTCGTTTTACCAACGTAAAACGCATCACAGGATACACACCTAGCAAGATATACTAGGTTCTTGCTTTGACAAGTGGTATTAGTATAAAAAGTAAAAACTTCTCCTGTACAGGGATGTACAAAAATGCTACTAGTATCAATCATATTACACTGTGCACAATGACCACAAGGCTTAGTGTTAACATTGTCTACATTTTGATTCAACGCAGTGTTATCTAAAGGTCGATAACAAAGTAAGCATTTCAAATTCATTCTATTTTTAAAAGAATAACTAGGCTGGGGACCCACAATGGTTGCCAAACGCTCATCTAACAATAAGATCGCCCAATGTTTCTCTACAATTTGTCTGATGTGAGACACATCAGAAGTAAAGAATAATGGCAATCTCAAGAAATTTTTATTAGTAATGTTCCTATTTCCATAATTATCATTTATATTTATATCTCTATCAGAAAAATAAGGTTTTGCTTTCGTTTCCCTTGTTGGCATAACCTCATTCATAAATCTATCTATTTGTCTAGGTTTATAACGACGTGCCATCAGCTTATCTCCGAGGCTGATAATTTCGTGTTCAAAACCTATTTCACTAGGATTTAAGCACGAAGCTCTCATACACTGTCCTTTTATTACATTCTCAAATATGTGTCTAGGGTGCATACTTTCGCGATGCAATAACATATTTCTATAGCATGCTTTACGATGATCATAAGTATTAAGCATACCATTGTCCAACCTCTCAATTTGTACATCTAAAAAAGGAATACTAGATCTGGAAAAATTAACTGTAAAATCTAAATAAGATGTTAATGAATTGACAGATGACACAAATTCCAATAAACTAAATTCATCTCTCTTCAAAATAAGGAAGAGGTCATCTACAAAGCATCTGTAGAAACCTACTGAGTGTTGAAAAGAATTTAACTTAAAAAGTTCATCTTCCTCCCACTTGGCCATAACAATGTTGGCGTAGCTATTGGCACAGGAAGTGCCCATAGCTACGCCATCATTCTGTAGAAACACCTCACCATTAAACATAAAAACATTATTGTATAACACTGTCTCTAAGAAAAGACCTATAAGGTCTATTTGTCTATGTCCCAAATCAGAATGTTCAAGTAAATAAGACTGGACATTGGTTACTCCAACATTGTTGGGTATAACAGTAAATAAACTTCTAACGTCAAGTGTGACCAATAAATAACTTTCATCATCTCTCACGTTCCGAATATAACTGTAAAGATCTAATAAGAACTGCTTAGTATCTCTTAAAATGTAGTCATTAAGATCGACTACAGGTCTTAGATAGTACTCTAAATAAAGAGAAAGAGGTTCAGTGACCCATCCAGCACTAGAAACAATAGGTCGTAATGGAGGGTCAACAGGGCACTTATGAACTTTAGGTAAGCCCTGTATAATAGGTAATAAGGGATTATCTACTTTTAAAAACTTAAATAAATTCAAATCAATATCATAATTGCTTAGTAAATTGTCAAGCATATGATGAATGTCTAAAACTTTAGTAGTTACTTCTTCCATATTAGTTAAAGTATAAAACTTATTATCTCCTAACATTAACCTCATCTTAGACACATAATCCTTGGTGTCCATAATGACAATTGGCCCAGCTTTGTCAGCTGGTCTTAATACTACTGAGGTATCATTAATTAAACCATTTAAAGCTTTCCTTTGTAGGTAGGTCAAATTGCCTTTCTTTTTATATACATGGTTGTTCTTATATAAGTCATGCAGTTCATTCTCTACTAACTTAGAGAATGTGTCCACAAGTGGATGTAACGTAGGAACATATGTACTTCTAGGCTTAAAAACAACATGATCCCTTATATCCGGCTTACTACCGAAATCTAATTTCAGTTGGATGTTACGTGCAAACATTTTAACATCTAATACTGTATCAGTCAAATTACTGGTTACAGAGGGTATAAATGTAAGCCTTTTGTTTAATAATTCCTCTTCATACTTATTTATAACTTTGCTAGACAGATTGTGTATCAATGACTCTCTATGCCTTCCCACATCTTTTTTAAAGTCGGGCCCAAATGATCTCCCCCTGAACTCTTTTGTTTCTGTCTGCCCCTGCTGTATGAACGATGCCTCCTGTTCATGGAGGAATGTTCTATGGGGAAAGGGGCAGAAATAGAATTATTCAATTCTCTCAATACTAAGCCAATTCTTAAGAGCAGGAGGCTATCAGTTATGAAAAGGAAGTAGTATCTATTCTATATTTTATTTTATAATTTGTTTTTATGTGTTTTATTCATTAATTCTTGG
This sequence comes from Protopterus annectens, assembly GCF_019279795.1. NCBI lineage: Eukaryota > Metazoa > Chordata > Ceratodontiformes > Protopteridae > Protopterus > Protopterus annectens. The sequence goes on along the minus strand of NC_056732.1, from coordinate 999,718,423 downwards.
AATTTATTTAAGTTTTGGAGTTTTATTATGATTGTTAATGTGAAGGAAGAAAATAATATTTATTCTAGCATTCTATCTTTAAAATTCGTTTTTATGTGGGGCTTGACTTTTTATGTGGGGCTTGACTTTCAATGTGATGTCATTTACTTATTGCCCAATCAAGGAGTCTTGCATTTTATTTAAATGGTGTGTATGTTTTTTGTTTTAAAAGTCTGATGAAGCCTGTGGGTGAAAGCGCTAACTAATTAAATTTTGGACTGAGTATTGAATTCTATATTTGTGATTCTTTCAACAAGCCAAGTGTTTTTTCAACCATTTGATTGTCTGATTTCATCATAGTTTCAGTTATCTGTTTGCTTGGACTTATTTGGTTGTTTGGAGTATATACCATACTGGTTTGAAAGGAAAGTACTTTGGCGCCGTGGATACTAGCTGTGGATTGGTGTTTATATTTGTTACATTTTTTCCTTTGGTTTCCGCAGCAGGTTTTACTGTTTGGTGGTACTGTTTGACAACTTTCTAAGTTCACGAGAGCAATATTTAACATCTGTCGCTATTTTTGGACCTTGTCCCTCATAATTTTAGGTTATTTCAGATTTCTTGCACTAAGAAGTTGAGAGGTATTGTAGGTCTGAGTGCATATGTGAAATGTGCTAGTTACGGATAGAAAGTGGTTATTTATTTGCTCAGGCTCAAACCCTGTAACTTAGTTATAGGAACCAAAACCTGAATCCTCTACCCTAACTACCAAGCTGCATTTTCCAAGGAACTGAGTTTCAGGTGCATTTTTCAGGGAATTCAGTTTCAAGTGCTTTTTTCAAGGAATTGAGCTTCAAGTGTGTTTTCAATGATTTGTGAGCTTCAAGTGAAGAGAAGTTTACTGCTGCTCATGCTGTCTATTTACAATGTGCAACTGTTTTGTTTAGAAAATTGTATTGCTATTGTGCTACTAAATTATGACAGCATTGCTAGTAGCACAACAGGTAGCATACTTGCTTTTGATGCAGAAGGCTGTGGGTTCTACTCCTAAACCATGTAGATGGATTTTTGACACTGTGTTGTACTTTAAGGGAGTGGGATGCTGCAGTCCTGAGTATGTCCTGCTTTGGATGAAGTAACTATGAACCTGTTATCAGTTTGCCATCTTTTCCCTATTGCAATATTACCAGCTTACCATTTTTTACTGTAATGCAAACAGTCTATTCTTCAACAGCAGGAGGCATTGAATTTGCACATGAAACACTGAAACATAAAATTGTTTGCTACCAGCCACCTCTTTATTAGTTGCAGATCTCTTTAATATGGAACTACACAGATGACTTTTACTTGTCCATAGATTGTGTATATTTACTGATATTGATGGATTGTAATGACAAAAGTTTGAGTGGCCTTTTATGTTGAAATGTTCTGAATTGGGCAGTTTTGTTATTGTTTCACTGCTTACTGGAAAAATGTTCAAATATATACATTTAAAACATGCTCTAACAAGTGGTGCTGTGTTTTACAAGGAATATAATTTAATACAATCAGGAAAAGGAATTAAAGAACTCTTGCATGTTTGCATGGTCCTAAAATGAGTGCACTGATTTGAAAATAGCCCAAAAGTAAACCTTATCTGCCACTGTCCAGATGCATTTTCTTTGAATGTGGGTTTCAATGCCATTTCAATAAATGTGAGTTTCAAGGACAGAGAAGTTTTAATGCTAATGTTGAGACTGTATTGCTTTGTTTAGCAAATGTCTTATCAGTGTTTATGGTATAACATTTGAAATAAATATTTTATACTAAAGCAAAATATCTGTAATCATTGTAGAAGTAAAGCAGAAAACTGTATGCACACTGAGAGGTTTGAACAGTGTTTATGGTAACTGGGGAGAAATAGCCAAGGAATGGAACAATGGCTGTGTGTGTGTGTGTGTGTGTGTGTATGTGTGTGTGTGTGTGTGTGTGTGTGTGTGTGTGTGTGTGTGTGTGTGTGAGTGTGAGTGTGTGTGTGTGTGTGTGTGTGTGTGTGTGTGTGTGTGTGTATGTGAGTGTGTGTGTGTGTGTGTGTGTGTGTGTGTGTGTGTGTGTGTGTGTGTGTGTGGGATTGTGTGAGGGGTGGATGAGGCTGTGTATTGGGGCCTGATCCATTACCATGCCTAGGGCCTCATTTAACCATGATCTGGCTCTGATGATCATCCCATACCACTGAAATCCATTTCAAAAGGATGTCTTTGATGTCAAGCTAAAAGTGGTCAATGATAGTCATTCTTGGAGCTACCATAGTAACACGTTCCACAGGTGAAGGACATAATAGAAAAATGTTCAACAACCCGAGGTCTCAAGAATGACCAGTGAACTACAACCAGCTCCTTGAAGGTAGAGTGTCAGACTCACATAGAACAATAGGGAATGGCAAGCTCCTTTAGTTAATAAAAAAAAAAAAACTGCCGGATTCTCAGTGCCAGATAAATTTATTTAGAATATGTCAAAAAACAAAGCTTTCAGGATACTTCCCTTCATCAGTACGATTAAAATTTGTCCTCATATATAAACATTTGTATATACATTCTCATACCCATCACATAACACACAAACCCCAATGAAACTCATTTAAAGCATTTAAAAATAGGAATTTATTTTATACATCAGTTTTTAAAGGTACTCACAAAAGGTGCAGTAGAGTTAACAATTACATAAAATAAAAACATATATAATATCAATATACAATATATATTACACACACACACACACACACATATATATATATATATATATATATATATATATATATATATATATATATATATATATATATATATATATATATAAATAAATTCAATAGATAGAATTTAAAAGTCCAAAATTATATTTATAATCTCATCTGTCTTTGTTTTAAAATTGGTTTCAAGCTACCTGCAGCATTAAAACCCAGAATTTTGTCAGCATCTAATTTCACTATCCAGTTATAATCAATTATTTCTACTTTATTATTACTATCACCTGCTCTTATACTTGGACTCAACCTTTGAAAAGCCCGAAATCTAAAAGTATGTTGAGTGCTACAGTCCTGAGTGTATTGTGGTCGTGTCTGCAGTTCCCCCTCTGCAGCATGCCTTGCATATTAATGAACTCTCACTACTGAGGGATAGCCATGTACATGGTTACTGAATCAGTGCTAGGGGGTGTGTTACAGTGCTTGCAGATGTGTAACACACCCCCTGGACTGTGAAAGTGCTGTATGGCTCAACAGCATGAAAGAAAGTGTTCTTGGACACTTAATTATATAGTTTTGCATTTATTTAACACAGGATTTAACACAGGACTTGGACACTTATGTATTTATATATCTATTCATGTCACACAGGGGGTGTGTTGCAGTGTCCATAACACACCCCCCTGCACTGTCAAAGTGTTGTATGGCATGAAAAGAATACAGAAAGTGTCCTTAGTGTCATTGGACACTTATGTATTTATTTATGTATTTATGTCACACAGGGGGTGTCTTACAGTGTCTGTAGCACACCCCCTGTACTGTCAGAGTGCCGTACGGCATGGAAATCAAATGTGCAAATGTGAGTTTCTCTTTTATGTTCATGTATTTTGTTTTAATTTTTTTTTTTTTTTTTGTGAAGTTTAAGCATAGCTGAGCATGTTTGTGCAGTGCGGTGCGTAATGCTTAAACTTAATGAAAAGCTATATAGAAATGTATCGCTGAAATCTTCACAGCTGGTTTAGCTGAATGGTCAGACTCACAGCTTTAGGTGCATGGTTCAAATACCATGACAGGCCATTCAGCCTTTACATCGGAAAACATTCCTGTTTATATTTCACTTTTTTTTTATTGCCGTAGTTATTGATATTTGTCAACTAGGTTAGTGCAGCTGGTCTAGAATCCCAGTGTCAGTGGAGATATGAGGTGAAAACCTCCAGTTAAACACAAGTGTCCAATACAGTTCAGTCACACACCAAGGTAATGTAATCGAAAGTACATAGGGTGAGGTCATGTAAAGTAAAATACTAACACATAATAATAAAGTATCAATAATGAGTAATTAATATCAATATATATTTGTGTTATTATGTGAAAGTCTTGTTTTCCCTTAGCTAAATTTTGCTAAGCACTGCTAAGCCAAGCTAAGAAAAGCTTAACATGACCTGTCTTAGTAATAGTTAGCAACACTCAGCTACGCTTAGCTGGATTGAGCATTTCTAAGTAGTGCCATTCTAAGCAGTCTTCAGCTAAGCTAAGTGGATTTGTGCACCACTAAGCACTGCTAAGCATTTGCCATTTTAAGCACTGCTCAACTCAGCTTAGTGGGTTTATACATTGCTGAGCTTTGCTTAGCATTTTTAAAAATGGTCCATTGGTGGCAAAGGGAAGGAAAATAGCCTTATTTAAGCTGCACAGGTGGGAATATAGCCAGAACCTGTTGGAGTTTGACTTGTGTAGGAACTATGGCAGGAGTTGGAAAGGGAGTGTGCTTTCAGTTGCAGCGCTGGGGCATGTTGGAGTCCAGAGTCATGGTTGGACTCATAGTGAAAGACCATGATGCCAGATTGCTGCAGGGCCAGTACCAGCGGTCTGAATACAAGTCTGAGGCCTGGGACCATCTGGCACATGAGCTCACCAATGACACTGGGATCCCCCACACTGGTGAGTGGGTGCGTCATAATTATGAAGACCTGAAGCAGAGAAAAGGGGTGCTCTTGACCCAATGGATCCAAGATGCTCTGGACAGGAATGCCCCAGAATTTTGTAAGTATAGGAACCATTGCTTTATGAAATTCTGGCATGAATATGTGATAGACAGGTACATGGTAATGGTGCATTTCCCTTCCCACAGCTACAGAGGAGAGGACTCAAAACCTAGAGGCCCACACAGGGTGCCTAGCAAGGATGCACCAACAGTGTGGTGAGTACAGATCTATCTTGCAATATATAGTACAATAAATAAAAAAGAGTACATTGTTTACTGCCAGTAGGTATAGTGTGTTCCGGGTGTACTACAATAAATGTGTTCTTAGACCCACATTGATATAACTGAATAATACCAGGTACTGTGCAATACAGATGACGGCATCAAACAAGCTACTATTGATGAAAGAAAGCTAATACTGTAGTAATAGTGTGTAGGAATGGCAGAAGTATATACTGTATTAATACTAAGGATCTTGTAATAAAGAACACCCTGATTGCAACTATGAAGGTAATAAATGACATTCATTCATCATCTACAGGATATGCAGTACAACTGAAGTCAGAATTTTGAAAGTAATAAACCAGTATGTCATGTCACCCTCAATAAAGTTCTTTCCACCAACTGTTGTGTTTATTCTGGTCTGTTGTTGAAGAAATACAATTGTACAGGTGCTCCACAGCAAATATGGCTATGACATCATGAAATGAGTGAAGTTTGGCTGATAAAGCACTGTTATGCTAAAGTGTAGATATGGAACTATACAAGATACAACACAATTTGAGATATGTTCTGCACTAAGATCTGAACATTAAACAGTAATGTGTAATGTATTATAGTGTGTTTCTCCTCAGGACTGTCTTGTGTTAGCTTTTGCATTTCAGCTATACGTATTCCTGAATGTAGGAACAATGATGCACGCAAGTATGAGATTGTAATAGGTGGAAACTGCAAATATAGCATGTGCAAATGTATATGGTTTGGGTATGCAACCCAGCACCCCGATATGGTCTGTACAGATCACACATATTTCCAGCCACTAGGGGTTAAATGTGTATACCTGCATTCCAAGTATTAATACACAGTTCACATACTATCTCTGTCATGCATGAATCTCATGCATGTATGTTCAACTGTCACTGCAGTCTTCAGTGATGCTCTACTTATATTACCATGTCAGACTTTCTAACCAAGTGAATTTTAGGCACAGAGCAATCAAGCAGCCCACAGCAGTGGGCCAATAGCTCAGTGTGATAAGATGTAGATATGTTCATTTTTGCGCACATAGACCAGGGTTTGAATCCAGGGACAGGTGCTAAGATGCATTTATAGTAACAGACAAGTAGTCCTGACTATTTGTAGAAACAGTCATGTAGTGTTAACAGATATTTTCTCCACAGGGCTGACAGGTAAAAAAATGTTTGTATTAGCTATATGAAGGATATACTAATAAACTGTGTACAGATGTACTACTGTATGCCTGGTGTATCTGTGAATGTGTGCCAATAGTTCAACCCCATGCCTACAAATGACAGCAGGATAAATATATACACCATGCACTCTTCACAATACATGTCTCTCAAGTGTCACATTGTCATGGCTAGTGATCACTGTTGCCAATAACCTTGGACACAGATATAAATCCAGTTGGAGTACATCAGTAGCACATTTACACAACATCATTGCAGGGTACACCTTGTTAGTCATATATGTAACCCTGACATGTAAAAGTCCCCCTGTAGTTATGTACCTATAGTTCTCACAGCTTGGCCCATACCATTCAAGGTTGACAGCTTAACAGGTATGTATGTGCTACAGAAGCTATAGGGCACAGATAAATGTAAACTATGTGCAGATCTGTAGAGTATTGAGCAGTACTGTTGTGAAAAATATAGCCTATACAGTTAATGTAATGTTTTTCTCTCCCCCACCCCTTATCTGCATCACTAATTATTATTCATATAATATGGGTATGTTGTTCTCAAAACCTAATGTTAGGACTTGTGCTGTATTATTGTTCATATATTTCAATGGTTGCATACTAACATACCTTGTTGAAATTCCACTGTTGCTGTAACTGTTACTGGCATACTGTTACAATAATGACTGTTATTCCATTTATGCATGTGTTCCATTTGCTATGCAGTTCTATTGTTCTGGGTTAATTGGAACACCCATGCATGCTGTTATAACTAACATTGAAATGTTTTGTTCATGGCTAACCAATACAGTTTGACAATCCTCAATGCCATAGCACAGTTGGATAGGCTGATCCCAGTGGAAATGCCTGTCCCGTCTCATCTGGCTGTGGCACTGGGTCCCAGCATGTCTGGGACTCAATCTGGAGCTGCCTTGTCTGCTGGTCCTGCATCACCCTCGGGTGCAGCTGCATGGGTTTGGGCGCAGAGAGGATCCTGTCACCCATAATCAGCTCTCAGGGATGGTGCACAGGGTCATACAGTGGGATTTGGATGACTGCCTGTGCTAGATAGAGGGCAGATTGGTGCAGCCTCCAGCCCCCAGCACAGCCACCATCAGAGCCATGAAGGGGCAGTGGTGACTGCCCATGGGTGGGGATCTCAGTCCCACTGTTTCCATCAGGGGCACTTGGTCCTCTTATTCCCAACCACCCTCCCAGTCCAAGGTGTTTACCCCATCATGTGTTATACACCTCCCCTGTCTGCTGTCTTGTCTGTCTGCAAATGCAACCCCTCCTACCCAACTTACCTCCCCAAATGTTCCTATAACCCTTAAACAACATCTCACTCTCACCTTAAAAAAAAAAAAAAAGAATAGAGGCATCTGTCCCCCAAAACAATGTCCCATACATAGCTCTCCATTTCACCCCCACATACACTGCCATGAACCAATCATCCCATCAATTAATCAACAAACTTATGTTGCCCACACTCCTCCCTGTGGGGTGTGAGGCTCCAAATTCCAAATTGTCCACATCATGCACAGCTGTTGCTGCACAAGAAATGGAGAGCTATGGTCCTTTGCTACACCTATCCTGCACATCACTAGCTGCCTTTCATATTATTTTTCCCCTGCTTGCTCCCATTTCACCACTTTCCTATCACTTTCTTTTCTTTTTTTGGAAATAACATGGGTTTAAGCAGGGATAAACACCTTGTAACATCAGAGCGCATCAGGTAAACTCATGCAAAACTGCTTTAATCACCATATCTGATTCAGACACTGTTCTGCCCAGCAACAAACTAACCAACCCTAGCAAGTGTTGAACCCAGGACCCTCTACACTACAGTCAGAGCAACACATCACTAGGCCAACTCAGCACTGGAGAATTGTTTTTTTTAATATATCATGCAGTACAGTCATGTAACATTAGGGAAAAAAGACACCACTGCCAAGTATTGAACCCAGGACCTTCTGAACTATAGTCAGAGCAAAATACCACTCAGACAACTCAGCTCTGAGGAATTAAGGCTTTTTTTCTAAATATATCATGCAGTACAGTCATGAAACATCAGGGAAAAATATACCTTTGCTACGTATTGGCCCCAGGATACTCTGAACTACAGTTCACTGCAATACACCAGTACACCAACTCAACTCTGGGGGATTACTGGTGTTGTTACCAAGATATCCCTCCCTGCATTCAGTAAAAAGGAATACTTCTGGATAACTCCCGAAGACACCTTGAATCTGACCTACTCGCCTGGCATATGGAAAGCCACCATTAAAAGGAGACCCCCCCCCCTACAAGATTGAGTTAACTACTTCAGCCCTGGGTCCTCCCTCCCTGCATTCAGTAAAAAGGAATCCTTCTGGATAACTCCCGAAGACACCTAGAATCTGATCTACTTGCCTGGCATATAGCAAGCCACCATTAAAAGAAGATCCCCCCTACAAGATTGAGTTAACGTATGTGCTTAGAAAACAATTTACTGTTACCTTGCTGTGTTACCTTTTAGTCTGACCTCCTTGTATGCGTGCCAGCACCCCACCGTAGACCGGTTTGCCCCCTCCCCCTTCCAGTCCTCCTATATATACTCGAAACTACAATGGGTTTGGTTATCTCTGCTACTTAATTTTTCTACCACTAGGTGGCAGTATCTACCTATGTAACTCCCAGCCTCGCAGTACTTACACAATAGGTTTTTAGTTTTCCACTAAAAGTTGGCTGAGATTTAACATCCTAAGAATGTAATCATCTTCTCTCACCTTGCCCAAACTTTCTAGAAAAGTCAACCTACTCAACCTTGCCTAATAATAGTACTACACAACTTTCTACAATAGCTATTAAACTACACTTTACTGATACTTTTTCTGCTGCACTCCCCTTCTTCTCTGTGACCCTCCCCTTTTTTGCTGGCTTCGCCCTATTACTTGTTTTTTTCTTTCTCTCTAACCCCTCTCATCTTCTACTACCTCAAGCCTGTTTGTTCTTTCTCTCTAGTCCCTCCCACCCTCTACTCCCCTAAGCCAATCAGCCTTCCTCTAGCTATCCTTCCCCCTTGCTAACCCCCCCCAAAGCTTACTTCTATCTCCCAAGGACTGTGGCACCATTTTTGATTCCCTGAAGTAGGTGTCCACAGCCTCCTTTCGCTGGTCCTGCGGTCTGGGTTGCCTTACACGCACTTTCGTAGGTCCACTTAATGTACTTGTACCAACCTGTATAGCTTGTACTGTGCAACCTACTGTGTTTTTATCTTGCGTATATACTACTTTGTCATGGTTGCATACATGCTCTGAAAACTAGCTTACATGCTTTTAAAAGATATTGCTATCCTATCTACTGTGATTTTTATCCTGCATGTCCACATGTTCTAATGATATTGCTGTCTTTATTTTGATAACGTTCATTAACTGCATAAGCTACAATGACAAGGATGCTCTAAAAGCTAGTATACATGTTTTTAAAGATATTGCTATCCTACCTACTGTGTTTCTTTCCTGCATGTGTCCATGTACACATGTTTTAATGGCTTTGCTGTCCTTATTTTAAAACGTCCGTCTAACTGCATACACTACAACGTTAAGGTCACCGCAGCTCCTGCTGCAGTGCATAAACCCACGTGCTGGCCCTGTAAGCTGCTCCACTGGGTTGAGCGAGGCCATTCCTTAAATAGTACACCCTGGGTACACGGCATCATAATCAATGTAAATCTGTTCCAAAAGAATGTCCTGCTAAAACGATGCCACTAAACAGTATTGCTGCATGCCCGTATAACTTAGGATAACTCATTTATTAAGCAATGTACATCGCTGAATGCCCTTTAATCTCCTAGCTCAATCGCCCTATGAATTGACTCTAATTTTCCTTTTGGTGTGTGCGCTTAAGGGCTCCCAGTTGCTTTTACTGCATTATCAGTAACAGCACTGTACAAAATAAAGTATACCTATTAAAAGTGCTTCGTAGAACGCCTGCTCTTTTTTTAAATCTACTGCGCTAATATTTAGGCTCAGCTGATATTTCCCATTTGTGCTATTTGTTCATAAAAGCTTATAAAAGCTACACACCACTTAATAGCCCATTGCAGAATGCCTGTTCTCATCTAATGTTTACCGCGCTAATTTCTACAGGCACAGCTGCTATCTTTCTTTGCATTTTGCGCTCAAATAAGCATATAATAAGCTCCATGGCAATTAAAAGTGCTTCTTAGAACGCCTGTTCTTATCTAATTTTACTGCGCTAATTCTACAGCTGTTTACCGTGCTAATTTCTACAGGCACAGCTGCTATTTTCCTTTGGATTTTGTGCTCATATAAGCTTATAACAAGCTCCATGCCAATTAAAAGCGCTTCTTGGAATGCCTGTTCTTATCAAATGTTATCACACTAATTCTTCAGGCACAGCTGATACTTTCTTTTGTGTTTTGTGATTAAAAAGGCTCAGCATGCTTATACATTGTTCTGATGCTGCTTCTGTACAAACTACTGCACTGATGCCATTTTATTGTGATTTCCCTGCACTAGAACACTTTTTATTAGTTTCATTGCGATATAATCACTTTGCCTGATATGTGTATACTTTGTTTAACTATAGTGCAACTATCTCTCCTCTTTAAAGGATTAGAGTCTCCAATGTTAACTAAGCTGTAAAATATTTATTATTACTCAATGAAATAGCAAAGTAACTGTTTTTTTTATTAAATGAAACCTTTACTGAACTGTTTCTAACCTTACAGTCTACTGCTCTCTTCCATTTATCTGCTGCTACTCTCTACTGATAATCTCCCTCAAACCTCCATACTAGACTGAATCTATACCTATCCTTAGTCTATTCTCTAAATACTGCGCTCTGCTTCACTATCCCTTCTACCCTTTACATTTCCTCTCCCTTTCTTCTCTCCCTTCTACCCTATTTATTCACACCTGCATTTTAACTAATCTCAGTGTTGTCTCTCTTTCTCCTACAGTATTTCAGCCCTGAGTCCTCCCTCCCTGAATTCAGTAAAAAGTAAAACTTCTGGATAACTCCTGAAGACACCTTGAATCTGACCTACTCACCTGGCATATCGAAAGCCACCATTAAAAGGAAATCCCCCCTACAAGACTGAGTTAACATATGTGCTTAGAAAACAATTTACTGTTACCTTGCTGGGCTACCTTTTAGTCTGACCTCCTTGTGTGTGTGCCAGCACCTCACCGCAGACCAGTTTGCACCCTCCCCCTTCCAGTCCTCCTATATATACTCAAATCTACAATGGGTTTGGTTATCTCTGCTACTTAATCTTTCTACCACTAGGTGGCAGTATCTACCTATGTAACTCCTAGCCTCGCAGTACTTGCCCAATAGGTATTTAGATTTCCACTAAGAGTTGGCTGAGATTTAACATCCTAAAACTGTAATTATCTTCTCTCACCTTGCCCAAACTTTCTAGAAAAGTTAGCCTACTCAACCTTGCCTAATAATAGTACTACAAAACTTTCTACAATAGCTATTAAACTACACTTTGCTGATACTTTTTTTGCTGCATTCACCTTCTTTTGCTCTTCCTGCTTCATTTGCCCTGTGGGCTCACTCCGCTCCCCTACCCTACCCCCAACTTCCACCCACCCCCACTTCCTGTACTTTTATCTATCCCTAACTCCTCTCACCACTCACCCTACCCAACAATCATTTATCTCACCCTAATCACACTACACCCCCTCACACATACTTAACTACATCATGGCACTACCGTCCCAACACCTTCCATACCTAGGATTACTAACCTTCCTAATCACCCTCTCATACCTAACAAAACTCCCACATCCCACATATAACCCACCGTTACACTGTACATCCATAACCCAACAACTCCCTCTACCCTCTTTCTCTTCAATACCTCCCGAACTCTATCCCATCTTCATCACCTTATTCTTTAAACTAAAAATCCTCCCAACCCTTGCCACACCTATTTATCCCTCTTACAAAATAACAGATATATCTTCCACCCATACCCTACACCTCATTCTATCACTACACATATACATCATCTACTAGGCTTACTCTTCCTCTCTCTGTCTGGTGATATTCATCCCAACCCCAGCCCCAACAACTCCACACCTAACCATATACCCACACATATCCTCACTCCTCATTCCATCCACTTCACCACATTAAATGCACAAAGTGTATGTAACAAAATCCTTAGTCTCCATGCTTGGCTCTTACATAATCACCCTGATATCATAGCCATCTCTGAAACCTGGCTTAAGCCTAACATAAAAGACTCAGAAGTACTGCCTCCTGGCTATCAAATTATACGCAATGATAAGCCCAACAAAAAAGGAGGTGGTGTAGCCATCATCTACTCCTCCTCTTACACGGTTACTCCTTTTACTAACCCCACTCCAAATTTCTCCACATCAGAAATAACAACAGTTCACCTAAAGATCAATAACCATAAATCCATATGCATAGCAGCCATACATATCCCCCCCAGCAAAAACAATATTCCAGTACTAGAAGATATTCTTTCTTGGTTCTCTTCTAATATTAAAAATCAAACCTTTATTCTCAGTGATGTAAATATCAACTGGGCAAATATCATTTCTCAACCCCCTTCCCAAGCAATCAACCTCTTTAATTTCTGCCAAATCAACCAATCTCTCACTAGGCCTAACAAAAATGGAGACTCAGGTACCATCCTTGACTGAATTTTAGTAACTCACCCTAATAACATCTCCTCTTCAGACATCCTTCCAGACCCTATTAGTGACCACATGCCCACCTTCGCCATCCTCCACCCATCTCATACCCATAAACAGCACCACTACATTCAAACTCAAAGCCTCTCTAATTTCAACCTACTCTATTTCACCAACTGTCTAGGCTGAACAGACTGGTCTGTCCTAAGAACCCTACCCCTTGACAATGCTATCACCCATTTTAACGAAACCTTCCTAATCTTACTAAATAGCCTTGCTCCACTCAGAACCAAAAGGGTCAAGTCAAATATTTGTCCCTGGTTATCAAAAGAGACCAAACAAATCATGCTCCAACAAGATAAAAAATGGAAACTATACCATAAATGTAAACTACCTAATATTCTAATAGAATTTAAAGAACTCTGGAATACCGTAAAAAAACTAATAGCCAAAGATCGGAAATCATACTATACCAAGCTTCAATCTGAGCACCCCAGCAACCCAAAAAAGTTCTGGAATACAGTCTCCTCTCTCCTTAATCCTGGAGGCAAAGCTAACACTTGCCATATCCCTAACCTCTCTGACCCTGACATTGCTTCCTCTTTCAACACCTTATTTGTAAACTGTATAGCTAAACTTACTACCTCCTTTGCTCACCCACCACCGAACTCGCCTCTACAAGCACCCCTCCTTTCCACCAATACTGACCTTCCCACCTTAAACCTCCACCCCATCCCTACAAGCACCATAAGAAACTATTACTCCAGCTAAAGCCCTGTAGTACTGCCCCTGATAATCTACCACCTCTATACCTCAAACTAGCAGCTAACAGCATAACCCTGCCATTTTCCATACTTATCAATAGATGCATCCAAGAGTCCCATGTCCCTTCTATATGGAAACACACATTCGTCATTCCTCTCCACAAAGGTGGTAAGAACAATGACACCACTAATTTCAGGCCCATTGCTATCGTCTCCCCATTATAAAAAATCCTGGAAAAATGCATCCACTTGCAATTAATGACACATCGGACACACAATAACCTCCTTACCCTAACTCAATATGGCTTCCGTCCTGGCCATAGCACAACCACTGCCTTTCTATCTTTCCTAGAATGCATCAACCAGGCCTTGACTCTGGCAAGTTAGTATCTACCATATTCCTGGATCTATCAAAAGCTTTTGACACCATACCCCACCCTATCCTCCTATCTCAGTTATCTTCCCTCAACCTATCCCCCTCCTTTGTAGCCTTGTTCTCTAGCTACCTCTCCAATAGATACCAAACTGTCAAATGGAAATCTTCTATTTCCACCTTCCTTTCTACCCCCACAGGTGTCCCCCAGGGATCTGTTCTCGGCCTCCTAATCTTTAACATATTTATCAACAACTATCACCATTCCATCCCTGATACCTCTCTAATTCAGTATGCAGATTATTCCACAATCATCTGCACTGCTGACTGCCCTTCAGACTTACAGTTAAAAACCCAATCAGCTTTTACCAAAACAGAAGCCTGGATGCAAAGCCATCACCTAGCCTTAAATGCTACCAAAACTAAGCTAATGATTTTTGCTCCATCCAAAGCCACCACATTCAACAAAGCCTCTTTCTCTATACTAAGTCAAGATAATACCCCTATTGAAATTGTTTCATATACTAAGTTACTAGGTGTCATAATTGATGAACACTTAAAATTTGACATCCATATTAATTCTGCCATAAAAAAAAACCCATCAAAAATTAGGTCTCCTATACCGACATCACCATTTCCTCACCCCAACCACCAGAAAAGCCATTGCTTCCTCTTACCTCCTCCCCTCCCTGCTATACGGTGCCCCTCTGTACAACAACATTCAGTTTGGATTACAGTCCAAATTAGAAGCCTGCTATAATAAAATAAGCAAATTCACCACATGCTCCAGAACCCTCACCTCATCATTGCCTCTCTCTTCAACCCCTGAATTTGCTAGAACTGCCTAACTACCTAAAATTCACAAAGCTAACTACCGCCCACAAACTCATTTTAAGCCTTCTAGCTGCCCTTCCCTCTCCACCTCCTTAACCCCTTATATCCCAAATTGCCTACTAAGATCAAAAAGCCAAAACCTCCTTCAAGTACATAAACCATTAAGACCTCCCAGCCAATTCCTGCTTTCATACTCCCTATCCAAACTTATGAACTCACTTCCATCCCATCTTCGAACTGTCTCACATCTGCCTAACTTTAAATCCTTCTTACACCCCTACCTGTCCTCTAAATGGATGTGTCCCTGCTCCTTCCCTACTTGAACCCCAAACTCTTCCACAACTCTCCATAATATTCCTTACAACTTCCATCTGAGTTCTACTACCACTACCTGACTGTTCTCTACCCCACTTATTGTACTATATTTATCTCTTTCTGAACTCCAGCCTTTGACACATATCCACAACTGCACATTTCTACTAAAACTTTTCCCACCTTCAGAATGTTCCATTGTCTAATGAATATTTTACCCATTTCTGCTACATTTGATGTAAATACTACCATTTGTACTTTGCCTATAATTAACTTCACCTTTGTCTTATTATCTCAGTTTAATATATATAAGCTATCTTTTATAGTCTATACTGTAATTTCTATATTGTAATTTGCTTGTTTTATACTGTACTGTTTTACATTGTAATTTGCTTAGTTATGGAGCTTTTCTCCCTGGGCCTCCACTGAAAATAGGTTATTCTGGCCCAGTGGACTTCCTCGGTTATCAAACTGAAATAAATTAATAAATAAATAATATCCTGAGTACCACTGACACTACATCTATATATAATGTGATAAGTGACAGTGTACCTGGGCCTGGGCCTGTAATGCAGACACTGAACCAGTACACAGCCAAAGACATGTTGGATTGACGAGAGGCCCGCCATATCAGGTACAGCTGACAACTGCATAGACTGTTGCAGAATGTCCACAGTTGTGTTATCTACATATGGCATGGTTGTCATCAAAGCTATTCTGTGTGCTGACATAATGGCAAGGCAGTGCAGATTGATTTCACAGAAAAATGACAGACAGGTCAGTGTCACATGTCATAACCACCCAAACAGACATATTCATGCCAGTCCTGTGTAACACACTGTATGCATGCACATATGTCTTGCAACTACACTTCCCACATTAATTACTCCATAGCTCTAAATGTGACATTCCCAACATGTCTGACATCTGGAGACCCACAATTCAGGCCCACAGTCCAATCTGTTGCACGACAACTACATGCTCAGCAATACAACCTACAAATAACCAAGGCCTGCAATGTCCAGCAGACCTGCTTGCTGCTACCACAGTCAGTGCCAACCACAGTAGTATGTCAAAGGCCTGGAGGGTGTCAGAAATATCAGTATGTGTCCTAAACCTCTCCTATCACTGTCTGGATGGTACTACTACTTAATATATGTACCAGAGGTACTTGCCTCACCTGGACTGTAATGGATACCCTCACCCTGGCCATGCTGTGACCCAACAGCCGACACTGCTCTCTCACTGACATATACAGCTTGCTGACCCCAATGTCTTCACAATCCCCAGTATGACTCCTGCCCATAATGCAGCAGCTATGGCCTGCCACACATGCAGCTGTATGTTCAGCTATCTGCTGCAGATCTAACATAACTCCCAAACACCTAGAACAGGGCATCCACATAACAACCATACATAAAGGGTTGGGGGGATGTTCAGGTGACAGGGACATGTATCACAGTCACCTCCTACAAACATACACATCTGATACACCAGCATCAACTGCAGCAGCATGCACATTCAGATAAAAAAGATCTATGTCACTCACATCCGCCTGTCTCCTTACTGAGCCCAACACAAATTGATAAACAGTAACCTGCCACAGAATCACAAACTCTGTTAACAATGGCCAAACATAGCATGCAAATCTTTGTACATAACACATCAGTCCAAACAGTGAACAGTATTTCTACATATCCTCTGTAATGCTGTGGCCCCCACACCTCAGTAATGTCATCCTCTCAGGCCAGGAAAAGGGCCAAGGCCTACATGAAGGCCTTAATTATAGGACTGTGTTCCCATGCCATTGGCTAATGGCAATGCAACCCAGCTGTTCTGGCTGCAATTAGCTAGTGGGAGTCACAGACTGGTGCACAGGCAATCACCTGTTCATGAGCATTATCTACAAAAGGCAAGCTGCTGCCTATGATAAACAGATCTGACACGTTCTTCATGATGACAGACTGCAATTCTGTAGGAGACTACAACTGGATTTCCTCTCACAAAGGAGTACAGTAATATACCATATATGTCAGAGAATTGACCCTGTAATGGAATGTAGATGGGGGATGCAGTCATGGGAAATAGGGATGTACACAGTAGGTCTCAATCACATTTCTTGGAGTGACATGTTGCTATAGTCTGCTATCCAGCAGATACGGCCATCCCTTATGGCTCTGTCTGCAGTGACATAGATCACAGCTCTGGCCCCCGACTCACATCAGCAATGGTCAGCTCATATATGACCGCTACTGGACTGTCTGTTGTACAATACTGACAGTAAGTGCTGGTGGATACAGCTGTCATATCACATCATGTACTGTCAGTGAGTACCTCTCAGTCTGTGAATGTCATACAGGCTTACTTCAAAGATTGTCCAGGTGTCCCTGACAGCTCCTGATGTACTCTGGCTAGGTCAATGTGTACTCCACACCTGTATCTCATTGCCTGACACCTATGGCTAGCATACCTGGTGACCCCCCTGCAGCATGACAGTAGGTTATAGGCACTGGTAGTGGGGGGCACTGGCTCTGCCTTGGCAGCAGTGTGTACATATTAAGCATACAATGTAAGGGAATTAATGCAGTACCAGATATTAAAGTACCATACGGTGTTCCCAGGGGTCTGGTATGTCACAAACACATTCCTCAAACTCTGTGGACAACCAGAATGTATTGTCCAACCCATGTCCAGAAATCCACATTTCTCTGGTAGGGGGGTCTACATCTATCAGGCAAGTGTACACATTCCACAAACATCTGGGTACTGCAGCTGTCAGACACCTATGATGAGGGCACCCTACACCACATATGCAATGCTCTCAGTTATTTTATAGCACAGCTGTCGCTGGAATGTCTATATGCATGTGTACTACCACTCACTTATTTGTCAGATGTAGGCTGGATGACATGGTACTGTAATGTTGCCCATAGGGAACACCCAACAGTCGACGGCAGTCTTGGTGCAGTCTTGGTTGTGGACACATAACAACACAGTCTGTCACAGCACTCAGTCCATATGTGGTCCTCCTGGTACTATATGAGGTTACTAAACTATGGGCCCTGAGCAGCCATAGCCCTAGGCCAGATGTTAGCCCATGTGTATGCAAGGCATCACCTGATGCCCCAGTCCAGCAGGGACACAGGTGGTATCCCAAGGTTGTATGTACAGTTAACCATCCAATTATCCAGGTTATGCCTGCAAAGGTGTAAATTGCTACCCTGCCTGATGTGGACATGGTTCCCATTCCACCGCAGGGTGATTGTGTGGGACACAGATCTGAGCTGCCAACATGCCCAGTTCATGTGACACGCATTGTTGAAGGCGTGCGTGTGTGTGTGTGTGTGTGTGTGTGTGTGTGTGTGTGTGTGTGTGTGTGTGTGTGTGTGTATTAACAGAGTGGAGCATGACTTCCACTCATGCAGCAGTCTCAGCAATGTAGAGTACGTGATTGCCTGGCATGCCACACTGAGGTCACCCCTGAGGAGTATGTATGAAACCGGGTAGAGGGTTTCCCTTATAGCCTATCAGTGTATGATAGATGTTTGATGCCCTGGTATCCCATGGTGGGGAACCTCTGTGATGTCCCCAGCTGCTGCATGTGCTGTGTGATGTGAATGACATACAGGGAATTAGATACAATAATGTGCCTCATTTGGTGGGAATACAGGGATGTGTATACCCCATGTCCCTTGATGACATACCCTTATGTATGACATGGACCATGTAGAAGGTGTACCTTACAATGGGATCAACATTGTGTTGAAATTTCATGTTGCCAAAGACCTGTGTCTACAGCTCCCTCATGATTGATTGTGTGCCTAGGATGTTGTTAGTACTGTGATACTATGCAGGGATGTCACTCTTCCCAAAGGGGTTGACACTGCATATCCTGCTATGCGGCTTGTGTCCATGTGTCTGGCAACAGTCATGTTTCTGTGTGAGACCCTCCTAGACAGATGTTGACATTAGTAGGGCATCCAGTGATGGCACACACCATGCAGTCATCTGCAGACATGGTCGGACATAGACTAATGGCTGGTACATGCACCTCAGGAGTTGTACATCACACATAACAGAGGCTCAAACATGGAAAAACAGGTTACACACATAGTTATAGGTTAACCGCTTGAGGTGGATTCCCCTATGTGGAATAGGTGGCCCGTGTCAGGGCACTGGTGTGCTACCCATATGGTAACATATGGTGTGTTGCATACATGGGGATTATGTCTATAATGGCCACAGGGTTATACTGTCACAGAGTTTGGTCAGGTCAAGGTAGGCAATTTGCACTCTCACCCCCTGTCCATGGCTTTGTTGACTGTGTCATACAGGTCAACCAAGTGTAACAGACATGAACCCTTCCTTGACAAAACCTAAGTGTGCATGATGAATTGTGAGCAGGTTGCCACTGTGCTTGTTACTGGGGTTTTCTAGAAACTGTGCTATGGCCTTGCATTACGCTGCTGGGTCTATCGTGTGACTGAGTGACGGATGGAACACCTTACTCTAAAGGGGTGACAGTGGTCATCCAACAAACAGCTGGGTCAAAGACAGTACTCAGTCCTCCTTTGAATATGGTTCCTTACAGTGTTTTAAGTTATGCTTGGGGTCATATAGGATGCATCCTGTGATGTGATAGGTACCCATGGCAGATATATACCATGACGTTCACATGGCAGTGGTGACTTGTTCCCTATATATAGGAGATGGAGGAGGTACTGTGGCTATCCAGATGTACTGATGGGGAAGAGAGGGAGTGAGGTTTATACCGACTCTGTCAGGCATCTAGTGTGGTATAGCAACAGCACTGGTATAGCTGGTGTCCTTGAGCACCTCAAGTGAGCAGCTGCAGGTGCTTCTTGTACTGTTGCAGACATGTGCAGTAGAGAAGATGGCTTCCTGTAGTGGATGTAGACAATATAAGCTCTGTGTTTTTCATGCAGGTTTGCAGGACTGATCCCATTCCCATGTACATGCTATGGAGACATTAATCCAAACTGGACACCTGTCCCTACTTTGTCTTGTACAGCAGTATGTCATACCTGTTATGGACTGTATATATTGCAGATGTCCACAGGTGTACATATCCTAGCAGGGGATGATGTAGGCCTGTCTGGTATACCTGACTCCATGCGTCTATACAACTGCACATATAGCGCTTGTGTGTATGTGTGGATATTGGTGTCAGTTCTTAATGAGAGGTTGGGGGCTGTGAGGCTGTGCATACCTCTCCCGGAGGATGTATTCCACTTTGGAGGTGTATGTATGTTTGACCCTAGCTAGATGGGTACTGTGGGAGATGGTGACTGCAAATGTGACCTCATAATGGTTGCTTTGCCATGGAAGATGACACTATAGGTATGCTGCACTGGTACCCCATGTTGTGTAATGTCAACTGCAATACACCTTCACCTCATGTGGGGGTAGCGCCTGGCCACACCAAGGTGTTTGTATGTCCACTGTTGATGGCTCTATGGCCATTTGTGTGTTGGCATGGGTACGTCTGACAATGTATGTTAGGGTCATTCAAATGACCCAGGATTAGGGTAGAGACCCAACTCCTAATACAGTTGATGAGGTCCATATAGGCCGAATGGGCTTCCTGTTCACATGTGTTGGCCGGTAGCTATCTGTGATTTGAATAGGTGTGTGCTGGCAATGGTGAACTGCCCCTGCAGCGTCCCCTGTGCATCTTACTGCCTGTACAGTGTGTAAATGTGTATGTGTCTCATATATACAGACACCTCATGTCCCATGGCCTTACTGGCTACACCTTGGCATCTGAATGTATGATAGGATGGTTGACCAGGTAGGCTGGGGTGCTCTCTGCAGCTTTGAACCATGGTCTGTGTGACTGCACAGATGTCTGCAGTACCCAGGGTTAGGACTACTTGCAATGAGGGCAAAGTCATGTATACACCTCTAGCATTTATTTGCATGGCTGTAAATATGTGCTGCACTGACACATGTATGTTGGTAATGATAATTTCACCACTTTTTATAATGGTGTCACTATGGTGCTGCCGATAACCAGTGGCAGATGCATGAATACCAGTGAAGACAGATGAAGGCCATCTCTCACAGATCATAGTGGTCAGTTTCCCATATCATCCTAGACTCCCAGGTACTGGAACCCCTGGAATATCACAGGATAAATGTGCACATGTTAAGGGCAATCATTCCCTGATTGTATTCTGCCATCGGTCTGGGTGACAGCATAATGCAGTGTAAGGCTAGGGACATACCTGCCTCTGACACATAACCAGTGTGCTCAGTCATGTCTCAGTGCATATAATCCAGGGATGTAAATGTCAGGTCAGGCACAACACCATGTACTGTGACAGACCCATGACAGTACATGTTGGTGAGAGACAGCACTGCGTATGCACTATGGTGGAGCTTGCCACATGACACACAAGTAACTGTCACCATTCACATACACAGCCAGGTCAGAAGCACACCAGTTTGTCTCCACGGGAGTCCCCTAACATGGGCTGACACCTGCGTGGCTGTGGGACACAGGTGTGTGTCCATTTGTGGTATGTGCTGTGTATGGCTGTGACATTCATATGTGTGGCTCTGCTTCAGAGATCCACTTTCTTTGTGTATGTGCATGTTGAGGATCACTGCAGATGTTTGTGGGTGTTGTGTAGGTGTGGCTGGTGTGTGAGATGTACTGATTGTGCTAACAACCGGCTTGTTGATAGATATGCAACCTTCACAGGGACAGAGCATGGATTGCAGGTTACTACTGTCATTAGATTTCTCACACAGTGTGTTCCTTGCTGGTGTTTGTAGATGGCTGTCCATCCGTGCACATGAGGCAGGTGTTACACAGTGCCAGTTCACCCATATCAACCACACTGGCTGGGGAAACTGTATGACATTGTCAGCCATATAGTCCAGAATCTGAGGGGGGAAGGCCAGGGAGACCTGAGGGGATGGGCCTACAGACCACATGATTAATAATACAGTAGGGGGCTGACAATACAGAACACCATGTAGACAGGCTATGAACAGGCAGTAATAGGTGCAACAGGTACATGCATTGCAACACCTCATAGCAAATGCAGCAAGTAGCATGAAACATCAGGATCAGGGGGGCAACGCATGCTGTACTGCCACTGAGTTGATGATACCCACAGACATACTGTCCTGATAGATGGCAGGGTTATGATGCAGGGTTTAGCAGTGGATAGTGCTGGCAAAAGTGGATGTGCAGGGTCTGTACTTAATGGTGAGCAATGTATGCAGTCCTGTGATGTGTTCTCCTGTTCATGTCTGTCAGGTGGGATGTACAGACATTGCAACACACCCTTCTCAGAAGCTGAGACCACTGCAATTCATGATCCCCTGAGACTCCATCAATGGGTGCTGCTGTCAAGGTTTTGCCACAACCAGCAACAACACACTGCACTGTGGACAGACCTGGTAGCAACAGTGAATGGTATGGGCCACAGGGACAGGAGCTACGTGCAGGTCCAATAATGTGCTACTGATGTCATACAACATGTACAGCAAGGGGCTGCAGCTGTTACCAAGAACCATGCTGGCACAGAGGGAGGGCCTGCTACACAGCCACCACTGTCAGCCACAGAGGAGTTCCTGGCACACCTGGGTTTGGCCACCAGCTCACAGGACACCATCATTACATATGTCATGTAGGTGGGTGGCACAGATTTCACAGCTGAGGAGCATCCAGATAAGCCTCCAGTGCTCATCATGTTAATACTGTAGCATTCATAGTGGCAGCATATACATACCTGTATGCATATGTGATGTCAATCAGCATTTGTGGTTCGGGATTTGTAATGCACACACGTGCACACATATTGTGAATTTCAGCAATTTGGGTAGTATCATAGCTTGTACTGTACATGTTCATAAATGCACATATTATCCTGTACCAATATCACATGTGTGTGTCCTGACAATACCTCTCCTCCACAAATCCATAGGTACCCCTGGTGTGGCTGGGGTACATCAACCTGTAGTTAGTGAGTGTGGAACTGTCATGTAATGGCTCACCTATACCCTAGGCATGATAAGGGCTGCCAGTTTTCCATGCACACGACTGTTAAGCATATCCATGTTGCAATATGTGCATGTTCACTTGTGGTGGGGTTCACTGCAGTGCATCACATTGCTAATCACAGTAGCATATCTGCAGGAGCTCTAACATATTAGTACATAGTTTTGTATAGGTGTAGCCAGTCTGCTATACAGGGGTGCATTACTATTGTGTAAACGTGTGCACTGTGTGTTAGGTGAAGGTCCATCCCATACTCTGACTTGTCACATATCTCACAGGTGCATAGTACTACCAGCATTAACTGCATGTAGCTGCATTGCTTCTTGTCTGATTGTGTGTTGTGCATGCCACCAGTCAGAAGGTGTGGTGTGTATAATGCATTTGTGGCACCTCACCTCTGTGTATGTGTGTGTGTGTGTGTGTGTGTGTGTGTGCGTGTGTGCATGTGTGTGCGTGTGTGCGTGTGTGTGTGTGTGTGTGTGTGTGTGTGTGTGTGTGTGTGTGTGTGTGTGTACATCAGCAAACATTATAGTGCAGGTATTCATGTAGTCATGTTGTCTTCTCATCACTTGTGATCATGGAGGTTGGAGTTTGTCCCCCTCACAACCTGATGTCAGTGTGTCATCAGACTCTGATGATGATGATGGCCATTGTGAAGCACAGGTGGGGTTATTGGGGGCCAGATCTATCTCATTGGTTGACATCACACTTCCAGCCCCAATGTCCTCGCACACGGTCAGTATGCCCACACATACCCAGTCCCCAGCAACCACAGATATTGTCCAGTCAGAGGGTGGTGGCATCAAACAGGAGAGTGTAGGGCCTATGGCATCTGTGACTGTAGACACTAGCCATAGCCAGAGAGCTAGTGAGGACCCACCCAGGCAGATTGACAGAGGTACTCAAAGGAGTACTGCTGCCCATCCAGCACCTGTCAGAGGTGTCACAGCAAGTGCCACCCAATGCAGGTTTTTGTCCATCATGGAGGCACAGGCACATTGTGAACAGTACACCAGATGGATGCTCGGGGTCATGGAGGACACACTGCCTGGCATGCATGACACGCTGCATGGCATTGGTGATACCTTACTTCATTTCGCTGATGTAGTGGATAGATGGTGGGGTGAGACATTGTCAGTCCTTAACTGTGCAATGCCTGTGCTTGATCATGTGGTGGGAGTAGGGCATTGGACACGTGGACATAGATCAGCAACAACATCAGCTGATAGCTCACATGGCCATGCACAATCACACTCCCATAGTGGCAGTACCACCACCACTACTGATGGGAGGGTGCTGTCCACAACACAACATGGCAGGCCATGGGCACATAGTCCTGGGTGATTCTGTGAGGGACAAAGACCTGGCAGACACCGGTCACCACATCTGGCCTTGGACATGGTGTTGCCAGTGTCATACCTGGCAGAACCAGTTCCCATGTTCATGGCCAGAGATGGTGAACTGTACATTCTGCTATGTATGGTCCATGGCTGTCCAACATATCCTCATGTAGGGCTAGCAGATAGCTTGACTGTGTGTATGCACACACTCACACATGACTGTCACATGCAGATCACTGACTGATGCACACAGCTCCTCTCCATTGCCCAGCTGACCAGCACCCCTCCAGACACACACACACACACACACACACACACACACACACACACACACACACACACACACACACACACACACACACACACACAACACACAATGTCAACTGTATGGCACAACCTAGGCCTTTGCTAACCCCACACCTCACCCTGTGCATGTGATGATACTTGTGTCACATCCCTGTTATCCATACCATCGATGCAGGGACATGCTAATATTGTCTGATGCACAGGGTTGAATATAGTACAGGTAATGGCAGTGTGTAGTGTAGTAGTATTATGGCCTGTAAGGTGCTGTCTGCTGGCAATTGTCATGCGTACACATCAAAGTGTATGTACCATTGTGCCATGATGTTTATTGCTGTTAGTACTGCTTACTAACTGTTGTCTCACAGACCTTATTCTGTTGCCATTCCAGGTGTCAGTGTCTCTAACTTGAGGTGGGCTGCTGCCATTATGGTAGCTGAGGATGGTGGAGTGGCAACACAGAGACCTTTTCATCAGCAAGGTATGGCTGTATGCGTCCATGTTTACCTAGGTGTTTATGCATTTAACAGTGTGTGAGGGATAATGAGGGCAGACAGCGTACCTTGCATGCATACCCCTTGACACAGCATGCTAGTCTTGCTACATGTCACCTGGGAGTTTCATAGGATCACAGGTTCATAGGTACAGAGGAGGTTACTACAGTACTGGCCCTGGGTCCCTTACAAGCCTATCCATTACTCTATCCCCAACTGACTCATCTGTCAGCATCTGTTGCCCCTGCCATTGCTTGACACACTTTGGACCCCTGGGACAGATGTTTTTTATGACATCCACTCAACCTTGATGCAGTTGATGAGGGTCTGAATGCTACGCTGTTTGACATTTTTCAGGAGTGCATTCCTGATACAGGGCAGCCTCTGGGAGACAGACCTGTCTCTCCAGCTGCTTTTTTTGCTGTGTCATATGTGCTTCAATCCTGTCATGCCAGTAATGTGCACAGAGTAATACTGACATATATAGGGCAGCTGTTGAAATGCTGAGCACAACATTGCCATCTGGGCATGCCACAGCCCACCTGTGGTCAACCTGTCCAATAACGAGTGAGGCAGTACTGATTCGAGGCTGTCTGCATGGAACAGGTGTTGAAGGCCATGGATAACCTTTGTGGATCTTAACATAGCCTTTCCATTTGGTGCAGATGTCTGCATAGGTACATACCAGACCAGCCATGCTGCTAATGTATTGTTGTACTGACCGAGGACTATACAGAGGTAATGTCCACTTCTTGTCTGGATGCAGTCCCTTTACCTATGTGGTGAACCACATGTGGTGAACCACATTCAAGCCTTTTCTGACCAATGCTACTACTTCATCGGTGAATGCAACAGTGTTATCAACCTGAGCAGCCACGTCTGTTAATGCAGTTTGTGTGTGTATGGGGCTGTCGTTGATGTGGGCAATAGTAGGTCCATGTCCTCACCATATGGTACAATGGCACTGTTTTCTGCATTCAGCTGGAGGGAAGGACCTGGCCACCATTCCATACCTGCTATATGACCCAATTGCAGTGTGTTAACATCACTTTGTGTGTCAGTGACAGAGAGCACACTACTTACAGTTACCAGAGCTTTAGGCAGTACCTACATATATGGGAGATGGCAGTTTGCATTCATGCCTTTATACAGATCGGTCATTGTGGGCAGAAGCTACTCAGAGGGCATACACATGTCTACATATTACACAGACATAGGCAACACAGGGTAGGGTTACCACCTTATCAAATGTGGAATGTGGAACACGTCTTGTAGTATTGTAACACTTGGCAGGACATACCATAACCCATGACAAGTACACAAGACAGGACTTCCCTTTGTTTGACAATGTGACTGCTTCTTTGTGTCACATCACCATAGGTTATGGTATTTCTCATACCAGTAAGGTGCTTTGGATGTGAAGTAACTGCTTTATGCAAGTAGTAAACAACCTTAGAAGATGTTTGTTGTCCTACACTCTGGGGATCTCTGTATTGTTTGTGTTATTGTCACAGATCACACCTGGCTAAACATGGACTGCAACCTGCAGGGTGGGACAGGTGATTGCCATAACCCCACCTCTACAGATGTTTTCAGAATGTCCTGATGTTTACCACATATATTTGTTCTGTTTGGCATAAAATTGTGATTTTCTGGCAAAGTTGTGTGAATTCATTAAAGACTGATGTTACACAATACTGACAGATATTTGCCTGTCAGACTTCATACCCTTCAGAAAATGCATGTGAATGCACAACCTGTTATGCTCTCTCCTATGTATGTTTGTCAGAGCAATATTTAAAGATTGACCCTAATATGTGGGCTTTGTCCCACTTTTCTGTATGGCTTTCTACAGATGTCTTTCTGTAAGGAGTCGAGAGGTATGATTGTGGCCATAACATAAGCACACTGCTGCAAGCAGATATACATATGTACACTCACACACACCCTCACTCATGAGCTGCTCTTGTTGATAGTAGATCCCCTACCTGGCTAGTTATATGTAAGATAGCACAATATACATAGTGCGTGAACCCCAGAGGTTATACAATTTTGCAATGTCTGCCACTACTATTCTGGAGTTAACAGGGTGACACAGTCACACAAAATGGTATATGCAGGCAAGACAGCCACGCTGCTATAGAGGATATGCATACACAGACACACTCACACAGTCACCACTATTGAGATTACAGCCCCTACCTATCTAGTTGTAGGAAGTATAGTGCTATGTTCTTAATGCATATGCCATGGAGCTGATATACCCGGGTATACCTCTCAACCTATTAGAACAATACATGTGGACAAAGGTTTCACTAATAGGATGATACAGGCCTAAAAACAGGGACAGGTTTTACATATTGCTCTTACAAATGTAGATAACTTATAGAGGGAGCAGTTTCATATTACCATTACTTTTGCGAAGGGTATGAAGTCTGACACTCAGATATCTGTCATTATTGTCCGCCTTCAGATCATAATGCTTTGCCAATGATTGACCAGGAAACTATACTTTTATGACACACAGGCAAAATATATGAGGCAGTCGTCTGGACATTCTGCAAAACTATATACAGTTGAGAGGTATTGCCTGCAAAGTGTGAAACAGTGCATCTAAGGTTGATGGCATCAATAGGCCCTGCCAATTAATGCAATGGGCATAGTCAGCAAGGCAGAACAGGCCTCAAAATTGTATCTCTCACACACACACACACACACACACACACACACACACACACACACACACACACACACACACACACACCTACACACAGTTGGCAGTCTTGAGATTAGAACCACTACCTATCTAGTTGCATGTACTATAGAGTTACGTACTTATCACATGCGTCACATAGCTTACATGGGTGAAGAGTGTCCAACATTGCTTCTAAGGTGGATGATATGTACAGGCCCGGTACAGTAGTGCAATGGTGGGCTAACAGGGTGTAACAAGGTTTAAAATGTATTGTCATTGCACACACATAGGCAGAAAATACAGACAGCCACAAGGGGATATCCATAAACACACACAGACTGACTTGCCATTGCTGGGATTAGAACCACTATCTACCTAACTGTCAACACTATCGTGCTAAGTACTTATTACGTCCACCAAGAGGCTTACTCATGCGAAGAGTGTCTGAAACTGCTGTTGGAGTGGATGGCATCAGTAGCTGCTGACAGGTAGGCCACTGTTGTGGATAACACTAGTATCAGGGGCATAAAATGGGTGACTGTTACACAGACATAGGCCTGTTGGGTGCGTGCATTCTGCTGTAAATGCAATAGATAAAGAAACACACACACACACACACACACACACACACACACACACACACACACACACACACACACACACACACACAAGGCAGGTGATGTGAGATTACAATCCCTACCTCACTACTATTACACAATGGAGCTCACCTTCGTACTTGCATGTGCTGCTGGTTACAACTGGTGTGCAAATGGCTGCAGCAGTACTTCACTGTATGCCTTTCAGGGTGTCTCTCTGTCTCTGTCTCTCTCTCTCTCTCTCTCTCTCTCTATCTGTCTCTGTCTCTGTCTGTCTCTCTCTCCCCCTGTTTCTGCCCATCTTTACTTATATATTTGTATATGTTACCTATATATATGTATGTATATCACACTCATCAGATGCAGATACATCTTATATGTGCCACATACAGTTAGATGAGGGTAATCCTGTCTGATGGGAGTGGTGAAAGACAGTTAAGGTGTACATAGCTTTGTGTATGCAAAGGCATATATGGACAACACAGTTCTATAGTCAGATGTGGGTTTAGACATGGGCTGTAATGTGGGTTTAGACATGGGCTGTAATTCTCTAAGTGTAGGAGCATGCCCAGTATACCCTTCAATAGTAACAGTGGGACTCCACTTCAGTCCAGGATTTTGGGTGCTACAGCCAATTGGCTAATGAACCCATGTAAACAGTCCAGCACCTCAGTGATATACTGGCTGAGGGATCTCCTGGCTGTGTGCTATCCTTATTAACTGAGTCATATTCTGGGGTGGGTACAGAGTGCACTGGACTGAGCAGAGTTTTCCATAATATCTGTAGTATATTCTACATAGCACTGTGATTTTCTGGTATGTCAGCATCAGATCAGTATAGCATAATGTGAGGAACCACTGACAGACATTTGTTTACTGACTCCATACACTGCAGGGAACTATGTTACAGCACAAATTGTTCTAGTGTGCACATTCTATGTTTGTCAGGGCAGTGGTTCCCCTTCACCTTACATGTGTCTCTTTGCCCTTCTGTAGTCCACTCACAGCCTTTGTCCACAGTTGCTACTATGTATTTGTAGTTATGGTGTGAGTGGGGTAGAAGTTGTAACATCACACACAGGGTTGAAGACGTCATACCTCTGACTGTACATGTTTAGTAGGTTGTACATCATTGTGCCCCATACATCTGCTGTGGTCCTCAGACAGTTTGTATTGCACTGTTATTATAAGGCTACATGTTGGCCATAGCTCTCAAACTCTTATAGACAGAGATCTGGACAGGCCCATATATAACAGTCAAACACAGGCCCAGACATGGGGACAGGGTTTTAATATTGCTCTTCCAAACATAGACAGTTGATAGAATGGTTTTGTATTAGCTT
This sequence comes from Protopterus annectens, assembly GCF_019279795.1. Lineage (NCBI taxonomy): Eukaryota > Metazoa > Chordata > Ceratodontiformes > Protopteridae > Protopterus > Protopterus annectens. The sequence goes on along the minus strand of NC_056732.1, from coordinate 999,688,549 downwards.
GCATTTTCTTATGGGTATGACATCTGTATCTCAACTGTCTGTCACTGATGTTTCCACATCAACCTTTACTGGTTTGCAAATAGTTTGCCAGGCAAATGCAATGTTATGATAAGCAGAACAGATATATGAGGCATAGGTGTGAACATTCTGTGAAATCCTGTCTTTCCAGGGTATGGATGGTGCTCACTGACTTGTTCTCAGTACTGACACAGTAATGTGGCAGCCTTTATATCTTGGCACTAGACTGACTTGTCAAAACCTGCTGTTCTACTAGGCATGGTGTAGGTTATTCAGAGCTGTGTACTGTCCATATGTGTGGCCCCCTGTCCCTCCATTGTACAGCTTTCCTGCAGTACCAAATATTACCTTCTGGACAGTGTGTACAACTCCTACTGTAAGTGTAACTGACATGCAAAACAGTTGGCACAGCCAGTCTCAAACCATGGACCCTCTCAACCACAGTATTGCACTTAGATCACTAAGCCACAAAAAACACCAGTAAGTACTGTCTACTTCTTGACACTATTAACCACAAACATAAATAGCACATTGAGCCCTGCATACTGAAAATGGAGCAACTTATCAAGGTGATTGTGACAGCCCTGGGAATGTGTGGTCTGCTGCTATTACCTTACAAACATAAATGTTACTGCAGTTCTATGTGAACACGAGTGTGTTGGGTAGAGGGGGGCATACCTCTCAACTATACACATTTTTACAGACTTTCCAGATGTTTGCCTTATATCTTGGGTCCATTTTTCATAAAATTGTGGTTGTGTTGAAAATTAATGTTAAATCATTAAAGACTGAATTTAGAAAGTAATGACAGACGTTTGTGTTTCAGACTTCTTGCCCTTCAGACAATTCATGCTACTGCAACAGCTGTTATTCTATTAACTTTCTATGTTTGTAAGTGCAATATCTAAGACTTGTCACTGTTTTTGGGCCTTTGCCCCACATTTCTTTATCGCTTTGTACAGATTTCTTGCTGTAAGAGGTTTAGAGGTATGTATGGGACTCCAACATTGACATCCATGCATTTGTCCTATGACCCCGCTGTTTGTAAGTCCCTCACATAGTGCATGGGATTTTGCTGTCTTGGGCCCTACTGCATATTGTGGGGCAGCCAGTATTTGGGAGATAGTTCCTGTTGTCCCACATAGTTGTCCATTGTCTGCTGGTATCCTGGTAACCCACTCCATTCCCATGCATACATGCAGCAATACCACGCATATGCTACTACAGTCTACTACCCCATTAATTTATTGTTAAGAAGAGTGACTTACCTTGTGCCAGCAGCAGTTGGGAGGACAGTGCTTCAGGGCTGACTCTGTTGGATGCACGCAGTACACAGCCTACACATGGTAAGGTATAGGTAGTGTGATGTGACTGGCATCCATTTTACTGCGTGTATGTGAGCATACCTCTCAACCTGGAAACATCACAAATCTGGACAAGGTCCATGAAAAATAGGTACAAATCTGTATGCTGATTAACATATAATTTGCATACATAATTACATAACCCCACCCACTCCGATGGAATTGTGGGATACCAACTTTCAAACACAAACTGAAGAACAGGCAACCAAAATATGGCACCAGAGTCCCTCTGCAGCCATTCCAATGTCCCATTACCTGGCTATTTCACCCCATTTACCATAAACACTTATGTGTGCATACTGCTTTACTTCTACAATGATTATTTGAATTGTATTTTTACATTTTATAGCAGAATGCACAAACACTAATAGATTTCTGCAACAAAGCAATACTGTCTCACAATGAAAATGGACTTGGCATTAAAACTTCTCTGCCCTTGAAACTCACATTCATTGAAACAGCATTGAAACCCACACCACATCCAAAGAAAATGCATCTGGCCAGTGGTGGATAAAGATTACCTTTGGGCTGTTTTCAAATCATAGGCCCATTGCACACAAAACAAGAAACATCCATGTGTTCTTTGACACACCTTCCTGACTTTATTAAATTATACTCCTTGTATAATACAGCACACTTGCTGGACCGTGCGCATTTTAAATTTATTGTTTAAACATTTTTCCAGTAGGCTGTGCTGTAGGCAATGAAACAAAATGCAAACATTTCCATCATAAAAAGTCTATTTCCACACCCACACTATAAATAGAATGACAGTAGTGTAAACCATGGGCATCTTGCACAGCTTCTCGCACTTATTTTCAATTTCAGTTTTGTTTTGGGGAGGGGGGGGCAAAAGGCCAAAAACTAGGGACACATTTTAAAACATTGCTTGTATAATTCTGGAAAGTTACTAGAATAAAATGTTGTGTTACCACCATGCATTTTACAGGCAAGTCTTGAACCCAGGACTCTGTACACTACAGTCAGAGCAACATACCACTATGCCAAATCAGCAGTTTCCTGAAAGATAGGAAGACTGAAACTTAAATGGCTATCATTTAGTGAATTCAGTTCTCACTTATCACTTCTCACCATAGCTCTCAACCTCTTAGCACAAAAAACCTGGACAAAGCCAATAATGGGGGCATACAAATTCAGCTCTCCCTTCTCCAGTAGGAATCACAGTTTTTGTCAAAGCATGTTTGGAATAGCCACTCTAGGAAGTAAACTTCTCAGACATAAGTCTGGCATGGAAAAGAGAATGATATAGGCAACGTGAACAACAATGAATGGGCCAGTTAAAATTTGTAATGTCTATGGCTGCAACATAGGCTCACCACAGTTTTTCCATGAAGTTTTCAGTTCTTTGGAAGCAAGGCAAGAGCAGACATCACCAATCATTTTATCTGGTAATTTAAAGTAATTCTGGATTCAGTGGAGACGGAACCATCCCTTGAAATGAAAGCATGTGTGGGTTAAAAAAAAGATCACTGACTAAATGAAGTACACGAGTTTAGTATACATGCTGAAAATGCTGCACCAGCATAGAAGACAATTTTACTTTATATCCCCAAGCAGGTAAAGCTCACGTAGGCTACATTACTGACTCATTTCACACTACTACAGGTAGTGTGAAAATTTGAGATACTTCCAACACCATTATCTGACCATCTGGCAGAAACTTGTTAGTTGTCACCATTAAGCATGATAAACAGAACAAACATTACAAGATGGATGTCTTAATTCTGTAAGAATCAAACATTTGGGCAGGCATTAGGGAAAACACAGATTCTTTCACCCACAGCAATTTCCTTCAGAGCTTTCCCATTAGAATGTGGTGAGATTCTTTCATGTTCAAGTTTCAGAATTTGTGTAGGTGGGCCAAAGCTCAAAACCCAGAGAAGAAAACAGATGTCCACATATTCCAGCTAGATTGAGAAGTACAATATACATAGCAGGCTTGCTTAGTCCTTAAACAATAATAAGCAAAGAAGCAAATAAGGGACTAGAATAATTCTAACAATTTGTTAACTAATAATGGGGATATCAAAGAAAAATCTGTCAGTTACTACCACAAATACTATGTAGACCTAATGTCACAGAGGGGGAATGTGACTAGCAAGTTATTATTTTTTGTTAGCTACATTGCTCTTCCCCTCATGTAAGTACGTTGTAACATATTAGCACAGCACTTTATGGCTGAAGAAATTCATACAACCATGTTAAACACTTCCGTATGTAAAGTTCCTGGTCTGAATGAAGCTAATAGTGAAATTTACAAAGTGATACAAGCTCCCTTGATTTCCCTGGTAACATCACTGTTTAGAGCTTTTCAAGTAGAATGTGTAATAAAAACGTCTTTATCATCAGTAATTATAATTCTGTCTAACTTTGGCAAAGATCACTCTAAAATACAGACTTATTCTTTTCTCACATTAGGGAAACTGTGTGCCAAGGTCATAGCAGACAGACTCAAAAATACCTTGCTTTCCCTTATTATTATTATTTCGGTTACTGGCCACTTCAGTGTGGCTCACTTACACATCTTGTGTGTGTGTGTACGTGTGGTATTTGTGTGTTGCACGCACACACACACACACACACACACACACACACACACACACACACACACACATACACACACACACGCACAGAAGTTTCCTTACTTGATATTGCAGCTCCGTGGCCACCGTCCGTTCCCCGAACATAATCCATTCAGTGCCGTTCATTCTCACCTGCTTGCATTTGTAATCCATTCAGTGCCATTCATTCTTGCATTTGTAATCCATTAATCCATTCAGTGCCGACATGCCGTTCGTTCTCGCATTTCCGGAGTGCAGTTCCTGCTCACATTTGAGCAGTCAAGCCAGCCGGAAATGCATGCATGACATGAGCTCCTTGAGCTCAACTCCAACAGGCTGGTAGCCCTGATGGAGTCGATGTCATTACCCATGTGATGACGTCAGCTCTGTCAGCGCAGAAATTAAACAACAGAAATGAAGGGGTGCCATTCGGGAATCATGGTACCCCTTTATTTGAACCCCAAAACTTGGCAAAAACGAAGTAATTTGGTATGGTTAGGAGGTATGTGAGTTGGAGTGAGGTGTCAGTCCCTGGGTCCCTAGGGTGTCAGTGTATATGCTATGCATTGCCTCTTTGGCAAGGCCAGGGTGTACTGGGCACACCTACATCTGCCTACAAGGACAGGCCTAGGGGGCTCCTCTTCTGTGTCCCTCTGTGCCTGTGGGGACCATGGCAATGGTGGGGGGCTGTGTGTCTCTTCCCTGTGATGTTCCTGATGCAGTTGTTTCTGCAGGATATATTGTGTATCATGGCAGATACTATGAAAATGTCTGCACATGTGGCTGGAGAGTACTGCAGAGCTCCACCAGATAAGTCAAGGCAGTGGAACCATGACTTGAGCAGCCCAAACACATGCTCTATGATGTTCCTAGTTTGTGCGTGTGCCTCATTATGGCATTCTTCAGTTGGTGTGTGTGCATTTCTGATGGATATCATCATCCATAATTCCAGTGCGTAAGCAGTATCCCCTACTAGATGGCCACATGGGCTGTCCCCTCTGGCAAATGCCTGGTACAGCTGTGATACATGCCAGATGTGGGAGTCATGATTACTGCCAGAGATGCCAACACACACATTGAGGATAATGCCCTGGGCATTGCCCATGACCTGGCAGTTGATGGAGGGATACCCCTTGTGGTTGATGTAAACTCTACCCTCCTCACTGGGTGGTGCTTTGATATGCACATGAGTGCAGTCTATGGCACACATTACCTCTGGGTAGTGTGCTACACAGTGGAAGAGGTGCATATTGCTCTCCTCATTGTGCTCACTGGCATGTGTTAGCATAATATGCAGGAACTGGTGGAGTACCCTAGATGCGGATGCCTGTGAGATTCCAATGATGTCCCCAGTAAGTATTTGGAAAGTACCTGTAGCTAGCATTCTTAAGGCTACATATACCTTTGTTTCCACTGGGATGGGTTCCCCTCTGATGGCTCTGGGTCTGAGGTGAGGCCGGCAGAGCTCAATTAGTTGCTGTAGTATGTCCCTGTCCACCGTGTAGCGCTCTACTATCTCCAGCTCATGTAGCCCCTGAAAGGTTACCCTGGTCCTGAACACTCTTCTCCTCCTCAGTCTGGGCCTATTGTCAGCATCATCATCATTACTGACCTCAGCCTGTAGTGCATACAGATGTAGCAGTGCAGCAACAGCCCCTATAATTTTGTCTGTTAAAATTCCCAAGTGTGTACTCCAATGGAGCAGAATATATGGGAAAAATCAGATTGAAGGGTGTATGCATACTTTACACTTTTGTGCTGCAGATGCAGCCTGTGTGATTGGCTGACTATGATACATTCCACCTGCCAGGTATATTATTGAGGGGTTTGACTGGGCCAGTGTGAGTGGAACAGGGCTTATCAATAATTTATGCTTGATTGGCTTTCCCAGGCTATTTTCCCTTTTTTTTCTCTCTCATTTCTTCCACTGCTAAGCCCCGCAGCACTCAGCTCAAACCCACAGAGCTAGTGTAAACATTGCTGCGCAGAAAGAACCCTCCCCTGTACATGGTCATGCTTAGCTTTTCCTTAACCAGCTAAAACACACATCACATGGCTAAGCACAGCTTAGCAGCCTCAGACCCCCCCCCACTTATCTGTGTTTAGCTGAGCACTAACAGGTGCTGCTAAACTCCAATCTGGTTATACATACCGTGACACACACCCTTTTCATGTCAGCTGTCTCTTCTGCCTACACTACCACAATTCTAGCCCTTACACAGTTAGTACCTGCGGACATCGTGGCTCATTTTGCTATTCAATAAACTTGGCTCATTTACATACACCTAATTGCAAATAACCTGGTGACTGCACTACACCAGGGCCTATGTCTTTAGCAACCACTATAACCTGCCATTGTATGACTGCATGCTGGCCAGTATAATGCAATAACTTTGCATAGCTGTAAATATCATATTTTCCACTTTTTTATTTATTTATTTATTTTTGCAAAACAGCATGTTTGCGTGTAGCTGTGCACTGCTTAAATGTGCCATATGTATTAAAAAAAAAGTTTAATTTTTAATATATTGCATTGCTTTTTTAATTCACTGGCCATAGTTTTGGCCATTTCCATGTCTACTGGACATTATACCACCTTTTATTTGGGCTGTTACAGCCCCTGTTTAATTTTTATCCTCCGGTACAAGGTTTGTAACTGTGTACATTTTGGAGGCTTACATGGCACCTGCACGGGTGCCTTTATGCTTCCAGAATCGCAAAATCACCTCATTTGCATGTTTTTTTTACCAGCAGATTAGGTGGTTTGCATTCTACGGACACCTCAGTGTCTGCACAGTGTAAGGAAGCTTGTGCATGCTCTGAGCCTTGTTTCCTGGATTGCTTGGCAACCATGTTCTGCATTCGAACCTTACCACTATTCCTACACGTAGAATCGCTCTGTGTAGTGTTTATTGAATTACCCCCTATGTTATTAGAAATTCATATAGCACAGCAATCAGATATATATCTCTTCTTACTATCAGAATGTAGGACCTCAGTGCTGTTTTACATTTACTTGCAACAATTAAAACATGGAAATGTATCAGTCTTTCTACGGACAAAATAATTCTGCGATGGCCTCATTTCCTTTCTTTCCTTCAGTTAACAAGCACCCACGTTGTGAGGTGACAGATAAACTAACACTAGAACCTTTTAGATAATCCTGTAACAAGTGTGTGGAATTCAAACTCTTGTCTTTCATTACTTAACTCTGAAAAATATGCCACAGGAAGGTTTCATTAATTCTCAGATAAGCTACATAAGTGCATTTCTTGCTGTTTATTAATATTTGGTTTCAGTATCTATTTATTACATTTTTTTCTGACCAATTACTTTCTATTTATATGTGCATGGTACGTTTGTGCATAGAAAGTGGCATTCCCTTCTAGACTTCAGCAAAATCTTTTAATCTAAGTTCAGTTACAGTAGTTATAAATCTGCAAAGGATGTTAGAGATAAAATGTATTACACTTTAGAATGTATTTTCTCAGTTCTGAGCATAGCTATTGTAGAATGAAATTGGTCAAACATATGTGACATGAGAAAAATGATGAAAGTGTTTTTTAAAATCAGTAGGGAAGAAACCTTTTTCCCAAAGCATTTATTAATATTTTAAAACTGGCTAGAAGCAAGTACATGAATACGTTAGAAGAACAGTACTGTTGGTTAAAGGGCAGCGGATGCATTAATGTAGTACAGGATGAATAGCTGTGCAGAATAGTCATCCTACTTCTGAAGGCAGAATGCCTATTACTTATGACAGAGCCAGTCAAGTAGATGAGTACTTATAAAAGAAATAATACAGCAGACTCTGTAGGAAGGTGCAGCATGAGTCAACCTCTGCAAGATGAAGCGCTTCCATGGAGAGCTAGTCTACTATTTGTAATTAGCACAGTAATAGATTCGTAGCTTGTTACTGGGCTAACGACCACCAAGGTCCTTACAAGCCCAGCCATGCATCCCAACCATTTGGATTCTGAGTATCATGGGCATCTATATGGAAGTGGGGGAGCATGTTAGTAGGGAGGTAAGTAAGGATTTGTTTGGCGGGGTATTAGTTAGGATAATAATTTTCTTAATGATGGGCTCTGTCCAAAAGGAACATGAGGGTCAGACTTGGGGTACATTTATGGTTTCCAATCCAATTATCAAGGTTTTGTTTGAATAAGGCAAAGAAAAGCAGAGTGCCTAATTTGAATAAGGATTTTGTAGTCAGCAATGGTATATAGTTAGTGTTTTCACAATGTATTGCTTTTATATGTACCTAGTATTACCATGTTGTGTGATCTATCTGTAGGGGTGATTTAGTACTATAACATCTTGAAACTGCACAGAGTACTGGGTAATGATTTTTTTCTTACTCTTAACCTCATAAAAAGAAGTATAACTATTGGGGATACCTGAGGATGTGCTGCACATTCTTAATGGATAGCATTAAAATGAAAGGAAAAATGTAGTCAAAACCTGTCCTGACAGGAATGTGTTAGTACTCTCAGTGCTGTAAAAGTGTTATATTCCTTCTGAGTTGGTAGCTTGTCACAGAGTAGTAAGGACAGCATTATTCTTTCTAAATGGAATAACTGGATATGAAAATGTTTTTATATTCACTCCCCAGGAAAACTCTCTTATAATTTAATATACAACTGTTCCCTCCATCTATCCCTCAAACACATTCAAAAGCCCTGGTGGATCACTATGTAGTTACAGGTACCCAAATGTGTTTATTTTGTCGACAGCCACAAAATGCGATGGAGGTAAACATATATTGTTGAAGAGACAGCTACATATCAAGAGTTTTGTGCCTGATTTCTTATAAAGTAAGTCTTACACTTGTTTAATATTTGCATCAACTTCCAGAAAGCCAACAATTCAAAATACTAAAAAATACTGCTTTAACATTACAAGGTCAAAAACTTTAAGCATTTTTTGAAGGGGCCAAGTTTCCCATAATCCCAAACTTATATATGCCAACTCTGCAGTTGCACCAACGCGAAGAAGGGAGGAATCTCCCAAAAGAAGTGAATCATTGCCAGGGCACACTTAGAAATCACACCAGCAATGATTTCCCATGTAAAACAGTGATCAATGTACTGACTTCATCTTTTTTCTTGCAGGAAAATTAAGTTCAGGGAATTTCATGTCAACCAGCTATAGAGAAGCCTTTTCCTTTAAAATAACAAAATGACCAAGACCTCAGCAAATACTCAAATAGTAATACACTCTCTCCAATTACATGATAAATTTAAACCAAAGGACATACATGTATTAAACATTAAATTACATACTTTTTTCTTCAGAAAATAGAGTTGTATAAGTACATTTATGATGAGTAGATGTTTGAATAATCACTGCTGCAGTAGCCCATGTTATATGGGTTATATCCTACATATGATATAACAGCTGGCAAGCTTCCAAAGCTTCAGGGCATCTTCCATATGCCCAAACCATAATCAACTTGAGCTGATAACTGCTGTGTTATGACTGGCTTACTTAATGGTTATCTTTTATATCTGCATGTTTTTGTGAATTTTAACTACCCTGCAATTTTTTTTTTATTGAAGTTCAAGAGGAAATAAACATGTGCACTAAAGTCTTGTTCTGCTGTTGTACGGCTTGGTTTTAGTAGTTATTTCCATAGCTACCTTATTACTCTGGAGATTGCAATAATGGGGTTGAGTTTGTTCTCTCAAGGATTTGCAGACTTCGAGGACACCTGGAAATGTTTATTTTTCTTTTATTTTTTTCTCTCTCTTTTATTTGCTTTTGTTGAAGATGCTTTCCAGCACTTTCATACAACCACGTTACATATGCAGGCATTTCTCTCAATGCAGGAAATGTGCATCGAGGCTGCACAAAAATCATTAAACATAGTTCTCTTCATACTTTTCTTGAATTCTTATAAGACTTCAAAATTATGTAGTAAAGTGTCTTATAATTTTAGTTTTCATATATTCTAAAAACTTATCCTGTTATGCTGTCTTTTGTGACATATCCTTGCTTTTTAAGGTATAACATCTTACCTAAGATGAGCATTTAACCTCTTTCATTTTATCATGTGATTTCATAATTGTTCATGTGACTTGTTTTCTCATACAGGTTTAATGCTCTTTGATTATAAAAGATTGTTTTTTTTTTTACTATAGTTTTTTTTTTATTTTTGAATATGATAATTCATCAAACATTACAGCACTTAACCTCTTGATGTCAGTTGCAGTGCAAGTAAGGATGCCATTTTTTGTTCATTTCACAGCATGATTATCTGTAAATTATTTGCACCTTGTGTTTCCGAAGGTATAGGCACAACAATGGGTGATCCGATAAGCCTAAGGAAGGACTTAAAAAGGCCAGAAAGATGCCAGGTGAGGCTCAGTGCATGAAAAGAAAATATTGTAATTTAGTTACAACATCTTGAGTGTGAAGTATCTGGGGCAAATGTAGAGCAGCCAAAAGGTGTACTAGGCTGAAGATGAAGAAAGGTCATCATCTTCTTCACTGGGAAAGAAAGAAACAAACAAAAAGAAAGAAAGAAAAAGGAACAAAGAAAGAAAAATGTACACAACCATCCTGAGTAACTTACTACATGACACTGTGAATGACCTTACTTGATAAATAGTGAAATTCACTACAACAATTTAGTTTACTTATATGTGTTTTTATTATTTGTTAACTGGACAAGTGAGAAGGTCTGACAACCCTTTTCCATCACAGCTCAAGCTAAAAAGCAAACACAAACACCATTCGATGTGTAATCATTAAGATTCACAAATGCAACAAAACAAATCGAGCAACACAAAGTAACATGAATAAATCAGAAATGCAGAAGTTATATAAAATATAAGACAACAAATGTTCCATCATGTAAGGTAAACAACACATTACAAATAAACAAACACGTGCCTGTCTAACAAATGCTGACAAGGAATAAGTAGGATCTGTAGATTGAGGGGTGTGATCACATCTCCATTCATAACATATTATTATGTCTTTATGACACGGGTGCCAAGAAATCCACCTTGACAGCAAAGCTCGAGAACACATAACAATTGGTTAGTCTCAGTGAGTCTTTGTAGTGTATGAAGTTTTATCTACTCTATGTACTATCAGTTACTAAAATGTGCAAAATGTTTTACTGGCTTTGAAAGCCAAAGCCCTCGGTGAGTGCTGTCACATAAACAGCAGGTAAATATAATTGGAGAAAAAAGTGAGGAACAGTTTTTAAATACTGTTGTAATTAAGTTAGCTATAGACTGATGCCTGTCAAGTTCAGAGGACAGAATCTGAGATAAGTGATTCAGGAACATCAGGGACAGTAAAGAGTTAAAGAACATCCCTTGGGTGAGACCAGACCACAACAGCACTTGGGGGGGGGTGTACCTCTGAATTATTGTTATGTTCGGGTCTCACATTACAGAAGCGCTTTAAAAATTTATCTTTTTTTTCAAGTTTTGGAGTGTAATCCAAGTACTCCATGCACAACATGAATATAATGTTACAGAATAATGAAACCAATATAAATTTACCGATTATTTACACTGCCTTGTAAAACCTACGATTCACTTTTGAAACAAATCCATATTGGGATAGGCTTTGTTGCATGTTTTCTCTTCTGTTCTTTGATAACAGGTGGAATTGTTAATATCCAGTAGTTATTCTAAGACACTTATGTTTGTTACGTTTGTGGTTTATCAGGCTATTCACTTTTTGTTGTTTCTGCTGCTGATTCTGTGTTAAACCATATGTTTACGATATGCACCTACCACCTGTCCACTCACTATGTGGCCATTGGTTGTTGTCTGACACAGATATCTGCTACACCATATGTGTGCATCCTGTCTTTGCCAATACGGTAGACACTTCTGTTGGTGACCCATCTGGATTCAACACAAACTAACTAATAATGTTGTGCTCCACTTTGCAGTTGACTGCTGCTATCCATTTGATCTTCCGGGTGCTGCAAATTATATATGTATACAATGAATGACAAGAGTCCTTAATGGGAAACCAGTGACTCAGTGTAAAGTCTCCATAATGGAATACCCTTCTTGGATGGACTGCAGGACTAGGATGTGTTCATTCAATGTTTCAGCAGGGCATCTAGGATGGTTTTGAAGATCAAAGGTGCTAGGGCCTGTATTATTCCAATAGAATAATTGTTTCTCTTCTGAAATGTACCTGTTGCCAGTATATACAGTGTGACACATCCCTTGGTTTCCAGTGGGATGATCCATCAATGGCCATCATGGAATACCACGTGCAGCTTGCATATTTCACTTATTTCACAAATTTCTGTGTCAACCTTATACTCATCCAAGATTTCTAGCCAAGTAATGGATTTTAGTATTGTGCTGTTGACATCTAGCCGCTGGATATCTTTGCTTATTTTGTTGCTGTTTTGGTTTGGCTTTGGCATTGACATATAGCACAGATATTACTTAATGTGTGATGCACAGACACACACATCTATATATTTAATCTATCTATAGATTTATTTATCTATATATCTATCTATATATCTAACTATATCGATATCTAATATATATATATATATATATATATATATATATATATAGGCCCCCCTCAGTAGATTGAACGTTTATAAGTTCGAACCACATATGTCCGTGACCATATGTTCGAACATGTAAAAGTCCGATCTGACTGAATGGAGATCTCCATACAGAGTAGAAAGGGAAGATTTCCCATTTGCGCAATATAGTGCGATCTTGGAGTTGATATATATAAGTAAGGGGGTGTGGGGGGTGCATGGGGGCATAACCCCCCTGCTATAGATGTTTAGTTTTCTGTTTTTTGTTTTTATGTGGTTCTACGTCAGTGTTCGAACTTTTACAAGTTCAAACATATGGTTCGAACTAGTATATATAGTATATATATATATATATATATATATATATATATATATATATATATATATATATACACACACATATGGAAAGATAGGTAGATAGAGACGTAGGTATAGATATAGATAATCCCAGGATGAGACTAAAATGGGTCCAATAGAAACAGTGCTCTACCCTGGTTAACAATTTTAAAATAAAAATAAAATAAATGTAAACATATATATGATATATCAATATATGAGTAAATTATCATTTATCAGAAATGCAACTGCATAAAACAACATACAGTTGTATCAGTAATAAATAACATCAAAAACAAAATGCAACTAAACCAACAAAATTTACCATTTGCAATCATAACCTTATCTAACAAAATCTTCAAAGATCTACTTTAATATGGGGAGGTATGTCCCTCACAGTCCTCATACAGGGCATCTGCCCCAGTCCCCCATAAATTAAATATATTAACTCCATGGTCACACATCCACAAAGCTAGGGAAAATACAATGAAATATATTCTAATTGATGTCACACACCTCAGCTTGAACATAATTCACTAAAGTAAAATTCAACACTGTAATGCTAGGCACTCCTAGGCACTCCGAGGACAACAGGACCACTTCTTTAGGATATACAAATTTATGCAAAACTTCCTCAGCTTACAGGTTAAAATATCCACAACCAACAAATTTAAAATTCCAATAAAACAATCAAACACTTAAAAACAATTTCAAATGTTATTAACCCTTTATGTGATTATAATGTTCTATCCCTAAGAAAATATTTAATGTTTTTGATGTAGAGTTTGATTGTTTTATTGGAATTTTAAATTCATTGGTTGTGGATATTTTAAGCTGTATAAAAGCTTCAGATTTTTGTATGTGAATATTTTCTGAAGAAGTCATTTCTGATGAAAGCAGTTATTAAATTTGTATACGTTAAAGAAGTGATACTGCTGTCCTTAGAGTGCCTAGCATTACAGTGTTGGATTTTAGTTGTCTATTTTTACACTAGTTCTTCAGTTTTTTTTTTTTTATTAGAATGTAATTCAATCAACTGTGCAACCTATTTTCACCACAAAAAATCCTTCAACAATACCAAACGACACTTGTGTATGCATGTATATCTCTCTCTCTCTCTCTCTCTCTATATATATATATATATATATATATATATATATATAGTTCCCCTTCATAATCTCGAAATACTGAAATCTCGAATTTCAGTATTCCAAGAACATGAAGGCGAAAATTCAGAATAACAAAAGTGCATAAGCACGAATTTGAATATCTGGAATCCGTGCTAATGCATTTCTGGTATGGTACGTGAAGTGTTTGGCTGGGATGGTGTCTGGAATTGAAGGTGAGTGAGTGTATGTGTATGTTTTTGTATGTTGTATGTGTGGGTAAGGGTAGGGAGGTGTAAGTATGAGTGTTGGATTTATTGGTGTTTGTGTATGTGTGATGGTGTATTTGTCTGTGTGTGTGCGTGTGTGCGTGTGTGCGTGTGTGTGTGTGTGTGTGTGTGTGTGTGTGTGTGTGTGTGTGTGTGTGTGTGTGTGTGTGTGTGTGTGTGTGTGTGTGTGTGTGTGTGTGTGTGTGTGTGTGCACGAGTGAGTGTAAAATGTTGTGTTGTGATGTTTTTTTTTGTTATGTGCGATCTTGGAGTTAGTATATATATTTTTCGATGAAAGCGCTTTCGTTAAAATGTAATGGCAAAGGGTAATGGATTTGGGCTGTTGAACTTTCGTTCAAAAGTCCTAGATCTATATATATATATATATATATATATATATATATATATATATATATATATATATAGGAGAGCTACAGAATCCTGAAAGCCTAAATTCCTGAAGACCAAAATCCAAAATCCTGAAACCAAAATCTCAAAAGTTCAAAATACTGAAAACTCAAAATACTGAAAACACACTGGATACCAACACTTACTATATTCCAGCACAAGTACATGCAGAAACAAATAAAACACAAACCATATTACTTTTCTCCAAGTATTAGCAGGGGGGCAAGACTCCCTGCACCCCCACATGTGGGGGGCTGCACCCCTCATACCCCTTGCTACTTAAATATATCAACTCTGAGATTGCACTTAGTGTAGTGACTGCAGTCTTGGAGTTGATATATTTAAGTAGCAGGGGGTGTGGGGGAGGGGCACATCCCCCCACATGGGGGTGCAGGGGGGCTTGCCCCCCCTGCATATAATTGAAGGGTAATATGTTTCTGTATGTACTTGTGCTGGAATATAGTATGTTTTGCTATCCTGTGTGTTTTCAGTATTTTGAGTTTTCAGTATTTCGAACTTTTGTAATTTTGGTCCTAGGATTTTGGTCTTCAGGATTTTGGGCTTTCAGGATTTTGTAGTGCTCCTATATATATATATATATATATATATATATATATATATATATATATATATATATATATATATATATATATACACACACACACACACACACACACACACACACACACACACACACACACACACACACATATAAAATACCCAGATATAGCCATATATATAAAATGCACACAATATATGTATATATATATATATATATATATATATATATATATATATATATACATATTTTTTTTTTACTTTTCTGAAGTGTAAATTTTGGCATTCTTAACTGAAATGGAGTTCTTCTCACTTTTTAACTCTGCCCTCTTCATCACATTGCAGTAGCTGTTTCTGTGGCTGTTGCATGCATGGGTTTATGAGATTGTTCAAGGGAACTTATAGGGAATACTCCTATACATACTATTAATTTTCATGTGACTATGTATGGAGTGCACACTGCCTATTAATTTTCACATGACTATGCATTGGGGTGCACACTGGTGACTGGAGAACATAGGTTTCTTCATACTGTGTATTATTTGTAAATGAGTTGCCTGGACAGTATTCAGACATTTGTGTTATTCCACATCTCAGTGATAAGACCATTTTGTTGCATAAAATATTGTGTGTTATTAGGCAGTATTAGATACTGGCAAAAAATGATCCAGATGCAAATCTGAAGACTATACGGTATACTGGAAATTTTTTAAATTACATTACTATAGTGTCTTGGTTCTTGCCATTACTTGCTATGAAATAATTTGTCTAAATTTTTTATTCTTCTTACATTTCCTTTATTATGTCTTCACTTTTTTAATATCAGTTAATTGAGATTTTTTTACTTGATTAAAAATGCTACCTTTCATTGACAAGTGCCATGGAATTGTTAACAATCTCTTCAACTACCTTTGAGTCATGCTGTTGGGACCTTGAGCTAACGGGTCTATATTATTACATCAAAAGACCTTTACATTGAACACCTCCCCATCAACATGAAACCATTGAAATTCACTTCTGCAAATTGCAGAATTTTTTCAAGGGTAAGGACATAGTTGGCCAACTCCACAACTTTGCACTTTTCCCTACTGTAGTGCGATCTCAAAGTTGGTATCTATAGTTAGAAGGGTGGGGGTATAGCCCCCCACATTGTGAGGTGTGGAGGCGAAACTCTCCACTTGGATGGGTTTGATTTATTGTGGTGTGTGCTCTGTTGTGGTATAGGGCAAGTGTTAAATTGCCCTGGTAAAATGTTCCGTGATTCAAGGAAGTGAATTTCAATGTTTTTTGTTGATGGAGAGGTGTTTAGCATAAAGGTCTTTTGACGTATTTATATAGACCTGAGTTAACACATCTGCCAAATAAAGGTTAACATCCTAATGGATGAATGGAAAGAGTCATGGAGGTGCATTTTGTGAGTATGGAGTGATGGCACCTCTGTATAGATGCATTGCAGATGTTGGAACTTTGATTGATCATATGTAAGTACCATTAAAATGTTGACATTTTGTCACATTACTGCATGGCTAGTTCATGTTTTTCACTCAAGAGACACACAGGGGAGAGCTTCATCTATCCCTGCTTAGTGTCTGAAGCTGAAATAGGTACTGGAATGTTGCTGAATTCACAATACATTTGCAGTATATCCTTAGTAAACCAGCACTGGCCTAATATTTGTATTTTATTTATTGTGAGTAAAAAGGCCATTGGCGTTTTGCCCCAAACAATATGTTCTGCATATGGAAAAATGGTACTTTTAGTGCAGGACGAAGTGTGCCATAAAAGCTGTGAAGCCAAAACCTGCCCATTCCTACCAGTAAATAGGCATTTACTGTTTATAAGCCATCTTAGCTTGGATTTGTCAAGTGCAGGCCATGCTTACTCAACCTGGAGAACTTTTTTGAAAAGGTCACCAAAGCAATGGATGAATGCAAAGTGGTACATACTGCATACCTCAACCTGACCAAGGGTTTGGACACATTTCCCCACTCAGGCATAATAGAAAATCAAAATAAACTGGGAATAAACCCATATGTCCCCTACTGGATTGCCACATTGTCATAGATAGGACACAGGAATTCAAAATAGGGAAAGTTACTTCTACGGACCATTAACCGGTGGAGTTCCCCAGAGTTTTGCACTGTGACCTCTATGGTTTTTCATTTACTCTTCTGAAGTAAAAGCCAAATGTCAAAGGGCTCTTGCTGACTAATTTTGCATATGCCTGCAAGTAAAGAACAGTAATTGAATCCCCAAATGGCTTAACCATCCTGTACAAAGGTTAGTCCTAAATAAATAACTGATGTCAAAATCATGGACAGAAAATAAGTGCCAAAAAATTAATTACTGTATCTTTTGGGAAGTCATCTACCCCTGGGAGCTACCACATTGACAATATGCCCCGAAGAGCTAACCCAGTTGTTTGTGATTTGAGAACTTATGTGAGGAGTGGCCTAATGTTTGACCAACATGTGTCTATTGTCATAAGAGAAACCCTTCTATATTGCACAAGTTATAAACAAAGAGATTACGTCCAGATCTAGGGATGTCATTGTCCCACTTTACTCAGCCCTCATTAGGTCAATCATTGAGTATAATGCCCCCTTTGAGATGTATCTGTCCAACAACTGCAGCAGCCAATGAGATAACTTATTAAAATGATTCAAGGCCTAAACAATATTTCCTGCAAAGACTGACTCAAAGCCCTGTCACTATACTTGGTATCCTATAGACTGTTAAGATGTGACCTGTATCTGGTATACAAAGCATCCTCTGACCCATTACTGATGGATTTACCTCACATCAGTAAGTCAGATGACATCAAAAATACTTCGTCTAGGGATTTTAAACCCCTTTTGAAGCATCAACAGAACAGTATGAAGAGGCAGGTATATCTCAGGGAGGATACCGCTGAACTAGAACAGACTCCCCTTCTACATAACAACAAAGCTCATTCCTGTCCATATTTCAAGTGCAACTTGGATTTATTTATGGAAAACAGAAAATTTACCCCAGGACTGCCCCCTGTACTGCTAATGGGCAGAGGCAGCGCCTAAATGTTTTATCTCATGTATGGGTCCCCTCAAATTGTCTATGGTATGAGATCAGTTATTCTCATTGGGTAATATATAATTATTAACCATGGGATGTGTAAGATCAATCTCTATCCAAGTGGAATAGGTTAATTTAAACACACAAACTGAAATTAATTAGACTTAAAATGTCCCACAAAGGCAGCTAACCTAGACCTACATATGAACCTATGAACCTATTATTTGATATGGAATATAGTTAGCATCTTCAATGTCTTCATAATGGTACTGTATGAACCTTATTTATCTTTACTTTGTTTTATTTTATTAAATCACATTATTTCCAGACAACATTAATATGCTATTTGTTGCATAAATATATTACCATATAGAAAAACAGTCATCATAGTAAACCATGCAGTATAGCATATTGCAGTCCTCTCCATAAATGGTTAACTAAGATTTACTAACATATTCTTATATTACATTACAATCAAATATTCCTGACTACCCTTCTTTTTTACCAAAAATAAATCTACCCTCCTTACTTTGCATACATCTACAAAAAGACAGAACAGATAAAATGAGGTAGTAACCAATATCTAAATTTGAACGGCATATTTCTAGGCCTCCAAAAGTAGTCATACCTTCTCCCCATATCCCTAACCTGTCTGCATATTTTGTCATCCTAATATACTAACACTAGCTGCATTGGATGCAACTGTTCCAACTTTTCTGTCCTCCACAATCCATCATTCTCCATCTGATGGTTATTAAGCCTTGATCCCTCTCTACCAAGTTCTTATGCCCTAACCATATTCATCAAATTTGTCTTTCTGCCGTCTCCGCTGTTTACATGTCATGCCCTGTTCCTTTCCAAGCTCTCACAATATAAACATTTTTCACTTGTCCTGCTACTATCTGAACTTCCACCCTAGTTTTCTGCTTCCAATTCTAGCAACCCACACTGGCCGCAAGCAAACAAAATTAAAATTCCTATAAGATGAGGATTACCTTCAATGAACTATCTGTTTTAATTATATAAACATTTCAGTGTGTAAAAAGCTGTAAGTGTAAACTAATATGCCTGGAATTTAAGTATGTTTGTTTCAAAAAATGTTGAACTGTGCTGACCTGACAAATTCTAGTATTATTGATAAATTACATTTTAGAATTTGATTTGCCAATATGCATTGTATCAATGTGAAGTGTGCAAGGCAACTGACCTAGCATAGACTTTCTCTATGGAAAACTGACCTACCATAGATTTTCTGTGTCCATCCATAATGCTAGCAGTCCACAGAAGAATATTAGAGTGGGCTACCTAGTGGGTAAAGGTAAGGTATATTTCTTAATAATTTTGCAGAGCATTCCCTGAGCAATGCACTGATCCAGAAATGTGGATAAACTAGCAAGTTACAATTTAAAAAAAAAAACAATAGTTGCATACCTCAGCACCATGGATTTTGCAAACTGTTGAGTGGACAAAGGAGGGCACCGAACTTGCTATAGACAAAGGGAAGTAGATGGACTATAGAGTCTCTGAATCAGTAAAGCATGGGTTGAACCATAGGCTGTCTTACTGAATAAGCTGCCTGGAGGGGAAGCAGATGTTATCTAATGAGTAGGTTCTGATCACTGGCCTTCTGGCTGGAGGTAGGGGCTTATATCTGGCAGGATGCTTATGATGCATGAGATAATCCATTAACTGTGAGGGTGAATATGGCAAGGTGAAAGTCACTTGGATAGACTGTGGCTCTAATCATTACCTGGCTGACTAGGGAAATCAGGAGAGGATTTTGAGTGCTGATCGATTAGGAAGGTGACGAACAGTTAATCTAGTAATTGTAGGGAGGTAGGCTGTGGGCTAGCATTACTGACAAGATGCAAATGGTCAGTGACAGACTCCAATCATTGCTACAATAATGATGTTACATTTTTATATGAAGACTGTATATCTTGCTGCCTTTTGCATTTTTTTAATATAATTTTGCCAGTAAGCTGGGTAGTCCACTGAGGGAGGATACTTTACTAATTTGCTGAAGGTTGTTGTCAGTGCATGTCGTGTAGTTAAGGGCACTTTGCATATCCTTAGTGTAGTGACAATGGGGGTGAAGACCAGAATTCACTCATTATTCTGGAATCTTTACATGCTTTAAAGTCAGAGCTAGAGCATGCAGTGGGTGTGGAGTTTCAAGAAACCTAGCCTAAAATCATTTTGTTATTTGCTACTGTGCCATTGCAATGACTTTCTGAAATGTCTGTATAGAGACATAAACAAAGTATTTTCTGTTTGTTAGGTCTATTGGTACATCTGATGTTCAGAGCACTACATTAAAAAGATGTTCAGACACTGTGGAGCAATGAAGATGCTGCTGTACAGGCGGCTCCACTGTCAGCTTTAATACACTGATGTGATTAAAGTTCTGCCACTGGGCTGAATTAATCTTTACTTCAAATGAAATGCTGTCTAGTTGACGAATAGTGAGTTGCTCAGTGGGAAAATATATGCAAAGATATTATTTAATCAATATTTCTTTTATACATTAGTGTAGAAACTCTGAAATCACTAAGGTGTTATTCATTTAAAGATGCAACATTTTCATTTATGAGAAGATATATTCTATTTACCTGAATCTGTAATTTATGGGCTACAAATGACAGTGTGAGAGAACCTTTATATATGGAATTAAACTAAGATTCTTTGCAACTGTTAAAAATTAGTTTACTTACTTTAGTATGCAAAATATATGGACGGCTACTATAATGTGCATCTCCAAATGGCATTTTGTTTAGTATTTAGTATGGTGTGTATGACAACAGTGTTATATTAAAAAAGAAAACAGTAACAATAGATGTTTTATTGTAAGAAATACCTTGTTTCAGTCAAGGACTTTGGGGTTTTGAGCCATAATGACCTTTCGGAAATATGGAACGCCCGTTGTGCACAGCATGTCAAGATGTAAAGTGCATTTATTCTGCATTTTAAGATGTAAAGGTTGTCTGCTTATTCATTCATTTATTTATTAAATGGGTAAGTGAGCTGATACCAAGGACTCTTTTCATCAACTACCCAGGTCACATACAGTGACAAAGTGTCAGACATTCTTAAGTCAAACAGGAATGTGTAGACGTACATTTGAAATCAACAATATAATATAATGAAAACTGATTGATAAGCACAATTGTTTTCACATTCATATGCATCATATAAACTAACAAAAGATATGCTGCAGTCTAACATAACTTACGTGTCCAGCAAGGTATAGGAACCATTCTAGACCAGATGAAAAGGTTCTGTAGCAGGGTTATGCACATGCAATGTCAAGACTGATACAGATTTATACAATACTGTAAAGAAATCCAAAAATGCTGATCTATATAGAACAGCACAAATTACGTAATGATGAAAGGAGGGCAGAAGGAGCAAAACATTCAAATTACGGCATTGCAGCATTGCTGCCTTCCAAAAAGTATCAACATTATGCCAAAGTCTGTATGTAGTCTCAAAGGAAAACTAAAGTAATGGCGGGGTCAAGAAAAACATTTAAATAAGAAATACAAATCTGTACCTAATTTAAATATAACCTGAGTGCTGTAACATGTACACACAATGTGCAAACAGCAACACACAAATTGTGCTCAATTATAAAGGCAAAATAAGTAAATAACAAAAAACTCGTTTTCAAAGGTGGCTGTCATGTAGAGCTCACAGAATACATTCTCAAAAACAGATGTCTAGAGATGGGGAAGCACTAGCAAGAATTCACAGTGGTATAACTGAGAGAAATTCACTAACAATAATTCACAGACGTATAATTCTAAGAATAATTGTAGGGGATTCGCTAATAAACATTTCACAGTGGTATAACTGAATTTAGCAACCACAACTCCCAGAGGTATAACTGAGAGGAATTCGCTAACAAGAATTCCCAGTGGTATAGCTGTGGGGAACTCACTAACAATAATTCCCATATTTATAACTGAGTGGAATTATAAGCCCTTTCATATAAGCAGTGTTCATTTCCCATTAAAGAGTCTTGAAGAACTTATTTCATCTTTTAAAACTGAATTTATTTGCTTTTGATAATCAGAATTGTCCATAAATAACAACTTATTGACTTCCATAAATATTAAATGTTTCATGACCCCAACTTGATTCAATGCAGTTTTTACCTTGATATCAGTACTGCAAAACTAGTAATTAGGGGAATGGGTTTAGCCAACCTCTGATGAAGTTGTGTGATTGATGAAAGTACTTAACCTATTAATAAAAGTTTGTTGGTCAGATCTGTGATTGGCATTTTTTTATTATAGTAATGTTTGGGAAGAATTTACTGTGGTATGTTATGTAGGGACCCCTTGCAATTACATCCTATGGGTGGCCTGATTTGAATAGATAGATTAGCAGTTTGTAGACCTTAGTTGCAGCCTTGACCTTTTAAATGCAGAGAAATTAATCAGCAGCATGACAAATTACTTGCATATTCAAATATAATGTGGTTCCTAACTTCACTTGATAAAACAAGAAAGTATTAATTTTCTGTGCTAAGCAGAATCATGGCTATTATTGATAAGTGTCTAGAAGCTTCATTCATTTCCTTGGAAACTGTGATGATATCAAGATTACTTTTATGGTCTAACTAATACATATTTAGATAGTCAGGTAGTAAGTATTTTGTGTGATAAATGTGACTACAGGATATGACACTTTATGGTACATCCGTGTTATTTTGCTGTATGTGGGTGTGAAACAGCTATTAATGAAAACAAAGGCTGCAAACTTGTACTGCTGTATTCCAATGGAATCTGAAATGAATGACACTTCTTCTACTCAAAAAAGCAGCATATGACAGTGGCAGGTTTACAAAATAGGATATTATTATCAATATAGTATGCCGCAGTTTATTAATAATTAATAGAAGTCTAAGTTGGGATTATAAACTAAGGTAATACATTTTAGTCTATGTCATACCTCTCAACCTGGAAACATCAAAAATCCGGACAAAGGCCCATGAAAAATAGTTACAAATCTGTATGTTGATTAACATACAATTTGCATACACAATTCTGTAATCCCACCCACTCCAATGGAATTGTGGGATACCAACTTTTAAACACAAACTAAGAACAGTCAACCAAAATATGGTGATAGTGCACCAGTCCAGCACAGACCAGTTAATTCATCTCTCTTGCTATTATTCTTATCATATTAAGCCTGAAAAGTGCAGTTCAGTCTATCTCAGCAAAGCAAGTGGTACATCAGAGTGGCATGACAATGAACTCTGCCTTCTGTTTTGCACATGTTTTTAAGCCTTTGACCCTGTATTTATGTATAAGTGTAGCATAAATAATAATAAATTAGTAATGTATGAGTAAAAGTGTGATATGAATTGAGTTCAGTAAAATACAATATTATGACCATGAATTGTTTATGTCAGCAGCTTGAACGACTGATCAGATGATCTCTACCATCTTCTGCAAGTAAGCAATGCAGGTGTTCATAGTATAACACACAGGTGCACACGTGCACACAAACACACACACACACACACACACACACACACACACACACACACACACACACACACACACACACACGCACACACACAAAATATCAGTAAATTGCTAATTGCGCCCCTAGCTAGCTATGCCACTGCACCGTATAACACACACAAAATATCAATAAATTGCCCCCCCCCAGCTAGCTATGCTTCTGCTCTTCTGAATAGACTGTAAATGTTAGACTGTAAATGCTTAAATAGATGCGCAATACACATAAATTCTTCTGAACAGACTGTCTGCGAGCTACTAAAAATACAAATACATTCTGAATAGAACGGCAACTGATGCTGTTAAAATACACATATTTGATAGATAATACACATAACACAGTTCTTCTGTTAATGAACCGTAATGACCACTGTCGGCTTAGTGCACACACACACACACACACACACACACACACACACACACACACACACACACACACACACACACACACACACAGCAAAGCTGGCCACAATAAGTAATTGAGAAACTGGCCACCACAATAAGTAAATGAGAAACTGGCTTGTAATGTAAGCTGCGCCTGCTGATACACAACTGCAGCCAATAAGTAAGTAAGAATAAGTAAATGAAAGCTCAGACTCCTGACCGCAACAGCTGCCTGTTAAATGAAAAGAAGCTGTTGCACACAGCAAATGTAGCACACTCCTGTCATTAAAGTAAGCAAACAGCAAATGAGATGCTGGCCATTAGCACATTCCTACCATTAAAGTAAGCACAGAGTAATGAGAAGTTGGCCGCACACTCCTGCCGTTAAAGTAAGCAAAGCAAACAGTAAATGAGAAGCTGGCCATTAGCACATTCCTGCCGTTAAAGTAAGCACAGAGGAATGAGAAGTTGGCCGCACACTCCTGCCGTTAAAGTAAGCAAAGCAAACAGTAAATGAGAAGCTGGCCATTAGCACATTCCTGCCATTAAAGTAAGCACAGATATTTAGGTATGCTAAGGACTAAGGACTACTATCAAAAGTCTCAAGTTTGTTTATCTGCAAATTGTGTCAGTATACATTCAGCCATTTAAAACCATCACAGACTAATTTATTAAGTCATTTAGTGCAGCAACCAAACTCATAAACCCTTGAATTAACAGAAAAGTCAGTTGCACATTAAACAAACCTGATTCATCCCAGCATGTAGATTACAAGCACACAATAATGAGAACTTGGCCACATACTCCTGCCGTTAAAGTAAGCACTGTTTAAACAAACGTAACCTGCCTGTGTTAAATAAGTAAAGCTGCTCCTGCCGATACACAACTGTAAGCAGTTTCTTTAGGTTTACATACATAACTGCAGCCAGTAAGTAAATCACAGTTTCTTTACATTTACATTTACCTGGAGGAGAGGAGTCGAGCCGGGCAAAACAAATGTAACGTCCTGCAGCCATTAAATAATTAAAGCTGCTGCTCCTGGAGGAGAAGCCAAGCCGGGGAAGAAAGTCACACACACAGACCAGTCTGCAAAAGCTGACATCATCACGCATGCCTTGCACGTGATGATGTCAGGAGTTAAAAAAAAAAAAACAAACAAAAAAACCCAGGAAATTCAGAAATTAAAGGGGCCACACGGGAATTCATGGCACCCCAATATTTTGCCCTCAAAATGGGTATTTACCAAGGAATTCGGTACGGTTGAGAGGTATAATGTAAGCATGCTTGAGAATGTCTGAAAGTAATAAACTATTGCCCAAGGGCAATGCTTCTACACCTCTAAGAATACTGTTTACAAGGATTTGACACTGGAGTTGTATTCTTCTATTACCATAACTACAATCTCTGTGTTTATAACATTTATCCAGATCTAAGATTTCTGAAGCAGCCATGTGGTGAACAGAGGATAACGCCCTTACTGCATCCCAGATGACCCAAGTTCAGTTAGTGGTCTGGGCAGTGGATGGGCTGTCTGCGAGGGAGGATGAGAGTCAGTAGCCAATGTTGGGTTGCCTATTCTGGGGAGAAGAAGGCAGCCTAGACTTACTGCAATAGCAGCATTAAGAGCCTGAGGTGCACCTTAATGCAAAAGGGCATGCTGCTTTGTTGGGAGATTGAACATGTTCAGAATTGCATATGCAGCTCCTGAGGCAGCAGTTGTGGAAGTTGCAGGCTTGCTGCAAGGTAGCGGAAGGTTAGGTCATACTCCCTATCAGCTGCAGCGTGATGCTGCACCGATCTCCTCAGTGTTCCTGAGCATGGGTTGGGTTGAGCCTGGCTCAGGCTAAAACAGGTTTGGTAGACCCAGGTTTTCTTACTTGTGCACAAGTCTAGTTTAGTTATGCTTATGAAGACATTCCACAGACTCAATGAACTTTGCATTAAAGAACTATCATTTTGTAAAAGTAAACATTAATAAAACAGCTTGAAGAATCATTCAGGAGAGACCAAGATAATTATGCAGGAGAGACGAGAAATCATCAGTTGAGATGTGACACAGTAAGAAAAAATAAAATAAGACATTATCAAAATCAATAAAGTAACTATTTGTATGGTCACATCTAGAATAAGTGGATTCTGTACAACAGATGTGCTATATACATTTTATGTGTTTATCATTTATTGAGTATAGTATTTGAGTACACAGATTATAGCAGAAAATGCAAGTGTTGTACCCAGTGTAGCAGATTCTAGTCAATCAGGTCTATGTTATATAGACAAAATTTCAAAATCTCAAAGGTCACATGAGCGGAAATGCAGGTAATCAAAATTGCTATTGTGGGGGGCTCCCCCCCCCACCTCCCACTAAATATATATTCCATCTCCGAGATCACACTACAGTGAGGAAAGAGAACATTTTCCGATCTTCACTGTACAGTGATCTCACAATAGCGATTACGAAGAATGGCATTTTCGACATCTATGCTATATGAGATTTTGATTTTTTGTCGATTTAATAGGGACCCAGTCAACCAAGTGTGAAATCAAATTAATCTTTGCTCATTGATTAGTTAATGGAGTAAATTTTTTTGAATCTTATTTACACTGTTTTAGCATTCTTCAAATAGCTGCAAGACAGCACCAATAGAGTGTAAAGAGCAAACCATTTCCAATCAGTTCTGACATCTAAGATGGAAAGGCGGTCTGCTTTGTCTGCTCTGTAACGTTGAACCTCACAATTCATATGTGGCTCATATGGTCAGTAGTGAGATCCAAGATTGTGAGGAGCCTTTATGCATTGCCTTTCAGCTTGTTAATGCATATCCTAAAATGTGACAGGACACGTGATGATAGACCTATTCCAAAATCCTTACTAATTAAGTTCCACACATTAAGAGCACACTTTTCATGTACTGCTGATGATCACAAGTCTCAGTAACTTAGCAATATTATCACTTACTTGACAACTGGAGTATCATGCAAGCATGGAGAAGGGGATAACAGCTGAGTTATGTAGTGTGATGGATCACCAAGGGTGTGGTTTCATGGTTCATGCTACCCGTACCAGTGTGTGGAAGAGAGAGATATGATCCTTTGATCAGCTCCATTGCCTGATTAATATTTGTAAACAATAACATAACAGAATGAAATATAAATATATCTGAATGCAAATTTGTAAAAAATAAGTAAGTGAAGTTTGGCTTTAAAAACATGTTACCCATCAACTGTCCAAATTTTGGCAAAATGTCCAGATTTATGCTTCATAATTTTGGTCTGTTACTCATAAAATTGTAGGTGTTTTGGCAAATAACTGATGACTGAAGTCATTGCACAATGACACACATTTCGTTCAGACTTCATATCATACAGAAAATGCATGCTAACACAAATCTTGTTATTCTAGCAACTTCATAAGTTTTTAAGACAATATTTAAAATCTGTCCCAATTTTGGGTGTCCCCCCATTATTTTAAGCTTAGTCCATATTTCTGTAAATATCTCTGTAAATAGTCTGTTTGTAATATGTAATGCTGGTATTATGTAATGCTGTATCTGCTTACCCTTGGAACTTTTCTCCCCGGGCCTCCGCTGAAAATGGACATGCATCCAGTCGGACTATCCCAGTCAACAAATGTAAAATAAAATAAAAATAAATAAATAAATATTTCCTGTGGCAAGAGATTGAGACATGAACATATCCACTGCTGTCTTGAGCTCTGGGCTCACACTAACCAAATGCAAAATTTGGGAGCGGCCTAAGGTCAACTGGTGCCCTAGGAAAAAGGGCTCTATGGTGCCCCCCACCACACTAACTGGTGCCCCCATCCTGGTCTACCTACACCAAATAAATACTGGAAAAGTGCCTTTGCTAGATAGGAGCCCTAGTTGGACTATGCCTAAAGCCGGCTATGGGCTCCACAAAGAACCACCAAAATACAGGGTTATATTTGTTTGCTTCCCCAGGCAATTCTACCACATCCTTCTGAAATCAGTGCATTACAGTAACAGATTACCCATAAGAACTATCATGTAACTACCACAGTCTCTCTCTCTGCCTCTCACTCACATACACCAAGCACATACACTAAATGTCAGGAGAGGTTAGTAATACCTGTCAGTGCTGCAGTCCATTATTCAGGTCTAGTACAGCCGATTCTAGTTACTGTTCCAGTCTCTAAATAGTAAATAAAACATAAGCACTGACGTAATGTATAGCTGTGCTAACTTTCTTTCTTTCAGAGGTGGATGCCACATTCCTACATCAGCAGATGGCAGTATCCTTATATCAATTAATAATTAATCTGTCACAAGTTTTTAAAAATTAAATAAGCATTATTCTTTACTAAAACAAAATCGAATATTACAGCTTGTGAAATCCAATATAGAGACAATGTATAGTTTTGTATAAAGGAACTATAACATAAAGATGACTTGTAGAAAAGTACTATCTAACCAGCTAAATGTTTACTAACTGCAATCTGTCTAATAGAATTAATAATGCATGTTTTAAACTATCTAAGAAGTACAAAATGTAACAGGCAAAGCACAAATAAAAGAAATTCACAGATTTGGGGAGACAGTCTTGAGGCACACAAAAGCAACCATTAAACAACTAAAGGAAAAAGACTCACAGATTACTCCTACCTGTTGGCTTGCCACTCAAAATTCAGTTGAACAAATGCCTTTCTGGAAAATGCAACAATGCAATGAAATGCAGAAAGTGGTTAAGCCCAGAAATTTATGGATATGAGTGTGTGTGTGTGTGTGTGTGTGTGTGTGTGTGTGTGTGTGTATATGTGTGTGTGTGTGTGTGTGTGTGTGTGTGTGTGTGTGTGTGTGTGTGTATACACGCGAGCACACACATTTGCATTTCTGTTGCTATCATAACAGAAAAGAGCAACAGTTCTAATTTTAAATCCTGCTACAAACTAAGTACTCTTTCCTCAAAGGAAAAACGTTAGAGTTCTGAACTTTAAATTTTACATTCAGCTTTTGGATACAACTATAGCATATACAGTCCTTACACACAGCTCCAATTGTTCCCTTTGTTTATGTTTGTGTGACCCCAGTCATAGTATAAATAAGCTATAATGCTTATTCAGGTTCATTTTTTATTTAATGTGGCAGTTTGAAGCATCCGTCATTAACCACACAAAGTGAAACCTCAATTAGTCAAGTGGCCATACAGTCACCTGGGATTTCAATGTGTGTGGTCATTCAATTGGTGGGCTATGACTTGTGGGGACACAGCTACTGTACATGCATTGGTGTTGGGTGTTTTGTAAGGTTCTATATTACTTCATCAATGTTTTATTTCTGTGAATAACTAATCATCAACCTCTTTACATTGAATATCTATTCATCAAATGTTCACATAAGTGAAGGGTTTTCATAGGGAAGGGAGTTAGTTGACCATCATTAGAAATTTGCCCTTTTCCCCACTGTAGTGCAATCTCATTATTGGTATATATAAATAGGGAGGTGTAATGGGTTTGAAATAATATAGGTGTGATGATCACTGTGGTGGACAACTAATTCCCTTCCCTATGAAATCTGTTCGCTGATGTGAACATTCGATGTATGGATGTTCGATGTAAAGGGGTTGATTTCATGGAAATAAATCTTTGATGAAGTAATAAAGACCAATTTTGTAATTTTCTGTACAATACTTGCTAATTACTCTTAGCAAGCCATTCTATTAGAAATGTTCCCAAAGGTTTTTGGCTTATTTTATCTGCAGTGTACATACAATTTGCATGCCACAGTGTTCCACTGTCCTTTCTTATAACAACAAGTTAAAGTGTAACATATATGAGCAATGGCTGTGAAGTATTAAGTGACATCATGGTGACACTTGCAATTTGTGATCACTTTATTAAACTAAATAACAAAGACTTTCAGATAACTTTACTTATCCTGATGACATGCTCTGTCACATTCTGGTTAGGATGCACACATACATGACTGACAACATGTATATCAGTAGGGCATATTACTTGAATAATTAATTGTGTACAAAATATTATCTGCAGAAATTACTTATTATAAGCATTTTTATGACAATGATCTGAAAGAACAGGAGTGGCCGAGTGTCTCATCTTCATGCATTACTGAGAGTGAATCATCAGGGAATGCACATTTTTGTTACTTAAGTCCATGCTTAGCTGCACTATTTAATGAACTGTTAGCTATATGTGCAATAGTATTCTACTACTTTGTCTTTGGACACCTTTCACTGACCACTGAGTTCCTCAGTCACCTAAATGGCCCATTTTTTTCCCATATGGAAATGGCTAGCTTGACCGCTGAGAGGACACCATATTGTGGGCAGACAAATGTTATGCACTATCACTCTCATGTTGGTTCTGGCTCACTATGGGCATGAACCAATGAGGTGAATGCCTCCACCTCCACCATGCCTATATTGGGTCCCACCCACAAGAAAGGTCTGATAGGGTAGTATGAGGCCATCTTCTACATATGTGCATGTGTCCTCCATTGAAGCCTACCCTCTCCAGAAGGTGAGCATGCCATTAAGTTCACCTGTGACACTGGCAGTCACAGCACCTGCACATCCATATCCCTCCTCCCAGAGATGGGTGAATGGACAAAGCTTCTTTGCTCCTGTTCTACTCTCATAGGCTTCTCCAATGCTGGGACTAATAACTGAACTTCCTTCACCTGGGTCATGGGCTGTACACCTTCCCTCTACATCAGAGAGCCAGTCATTATTGTACTTCCTCATATTACCTGAATGACAATTTATCTGCAGCTTACCTAGAACTGACATAAAAGTATTTTAATGAACCATTAGTTCAAAAAACGTCACATCAATCAAGGCTCTGCATTTTATACTTCACATGACTGATTCTATTGTTTTTTTTTTTTTTTTTTTGCTATTATAACTTTACAACAATAGCTTTACTTGATACGTATATACTAGGCAAAATACCACAATGGGGCCTTTACAAGCCTAGCCAAGCATCCCAACTTTTTCCTGCAGGTTTATGTGATTCAGAGGTTATTTTAATGGGTATATGTGAGCTATGGTGAGATTTACATGCTGCCTCTCTTCATTACAGACATAGGTGCTAGACCCAGGGTGTATTTATGATTTCCCATGCACTGATCCAGCTTTCTCTTGAATAGGATTAGAGAACAGCATTGCTTCACATGGATGGAAAGTATGTTCCAGACAGGGGGATTTCTCTGAGATCATACCTATCCCTCCAACATGTCCTATTTATGATGCAAGCAAAGTTTAAATCCCAAGATCAAGTACTTCTGATGCTATCTGTTTTTCAGATATGCGAAAAGTCCATTAGAGTGGGATCCAAGGATGACTTGTATGCCAGACATAGGTCTCCTCTTAACAGTCTATAGGAAATAAGTTGCATAGGACATACTGTTTCTACCCTGCATTCTTTCTGTGAGGAATCTTTGCAAACATTCAAGTTGTTGCATTTGTTTGGTCAAGTACATACAGAAGGAGGCTTTGTACTCAATGATGGGCATGATGAGGGCCAAATACAGTGAAACGATGATTTCTTTGGACCTAAATGCCATGCCCTTGCCTATAAGTTGAGCAACATAGAATAATTCTCCTACTACCTTAGACATATGTTGGTCACAAGCCAGGTTCCTACTTAGATACTCACCCAAATGCCTAACTACTGGTTCTACTCTTAAGTGGTATGTTATCAATAAGGTAATTTCCTAGGGCGGCTGACTTTCCAAAGTGTACTATTATGCATTTCTTGGCACTGTGTTTTAAGCTGTGGCTTTGACACCAGTCATTTGTCTGTGTTTGTCTTTCCTGTAGGATGTTAATGTCTTGAGTGGATTCTATGACTGCTCCTAGTTTACAATCACATGCAAACATGGTCAGTCAGAGACGCTTGACATTGGCCTTGACTTCTGAGAAGTACATGCCAATAAGCACACAGAACAGAGCTCTGAGGCACTCTTCTAGTGACCGGCCACTTTGTGGAGGTGGTCTCCACTACCCTAACTTCTTCGGTTCTATCTGAAAGTCAGCTGGCTATCCAACATGTAGCATAAATGTTTATGTCTGTATCTTTGAGTTTGTTTATAATGGTTGAGATGGGTATTGTAGCAAATGCCTTAGTCAGGTCAAGGTAGACTGCATTGTTTTGCCATCATCCATTGCCTAGGTGACCTTTTCAAAGAAACCCACCAGACTGAGTAGGCATGATCTGCCCTTGATGAAGCCAAGCTGGTTTGGATCTAGTGTTTGAAAGTTTTCTATGCTCTTATCATTCATTTCCATGATAATTCTTTCCATAGCTTTGTGTATGAGACTAGTCAGACTTATTGGTCTGCAGTTCCTGAGGTCCATTGATGGTCTGCTGTTGTGCAGAGGAATGACTGTTACAACTCTCCATTCACAGAAGCCTATCTGAAGGCTGTGGTTAAACAGTGACTGGTGGTCCTGATAGGTCATTCTTCAGGCTATTTAGGAAGCATCCTGGGATATTATCATAGCCCATGGATGCAATGTTTTTGGAGTTAGAAAGTACATCTAGAACCTGCTCCCTAATGATAGTTGGGGGAGGGTCTTTTGATGATATTTCCTGGGGGGTCTGCTGGGGAGAAAGCGGAGGTAAAATTGGAGTTGAATTTGTCAGCCAGCAGGTTTGCTACATCTTGCAGCTCACTGTAGGTAGTTCCATTTGCAATCAATTCTGCACAAATATGTGTGCTACCTTTGAGGTTTTGGACATAGCTAAAGAAAGCCTTGTGCTTGTCCTTTGTCTGGGAGACTATCAAATATGGCTTTAATAGAGTTTGTTCAGATGAGAGTGTTTTTATCATGCTGGGTGTAGCACTTTATAATCTTGACTATGTCCTTTTTTCTTTTGTTGTATCATTTGTTTATGTTTGGATTCCACCAATTTGGTTTGTTTTTTTGCTAAGTTTTAGGCTTATTTCTAGTAGGCACAGCTGTCTATGTATTTATTGGCAAGATTGTATAAGTTTTATGTGAAAAAAATCTGCATCAGCAGCTGTGTTCTCAGAGTGTGGGGAGGCTTAAATGTTTGACAGGTTATAACCTAGTGGTAGGAAGTTTGCCTTAGAATAGTTCCTAAATGTTTCATTGGCTAGCCGGGATCACAGAACTGATTTTTATTATGAAGGAGACAGCTTTGTGGTCTGTCCTTACCAGAGGACACTACACTTAAGTGGGGCATGTTTGTGAGTACTTGGTCATATATATATATATATATATATATATATATATATATATATATATATATGCACCCTTAGTTAGTATAATGACTATCCAAGGTGCTTGTACTTGCAAAATTCAGGAATCTCTGGACCTGTAAGTTTGGGGTCAAGTAAGAATCTTGGTTTATAGTGGTTAGTTGAATCTGCCCTCCACTAAGTCCAAGTATGAGTTATGGGGTTTTGGGTCATACAGAGTGACCTATAGCTTGCAAGGACATATGTGATTTTTTCCTATGGAAATCTGGACATGAAGAAGTTCAAGCATTTCATCATGTCTGACCATGCTTAAGGTGAATTTGTTTTCGATATATATTGAGACACCTCTACCTTTGGTCTTTGCCTGTGAACTAGATGTTCTGAATGTTCAGAAGGCGTTGCAGCCCTGCACTGCCAGGATGCTTCCTGTGGCTTTAAACCATATCTCATTAACTGCACAGATGTCCACATTCTGCAGGTTGTGGAGAGCCTGGCATTGAGCAGTAACACATTTAGATTCCCTTGGGTTAGTTTTGCTATGTCAGAAGGCTATGTGAGAAGGTTTGTCAATTTGACATTGTCTAAAAAAGGCAGTCTAGGGGACATACCTCTCAACTGACCAGATTTTTGCAGAATGTCCAGACATTTGCCTTATATTTTCAGTCTGTTCCTCATAAAATTTGTGGTTTTCTGCCAAATCACTGGGATGATCTCAGGACTGAAGTCACTAAATATTTTCATACATTTTAGATTCAGATTTCAAATACTTCAGAAAATCCACGATAACACAAATCCTGTTATTCTAGTAAATTTCTAAGTTTAAAAGAGCAATATTTAAAATCTATCCCTATTTTATGGCCATTGACCCCCATTATGTCAGGCTTTGTTCAGATTTCTTGCACTAAGAGGTTGACAGCTATGATTGGGGGGGGGGATGGGTTTAGCCAACATTCCAAAGCCTAGAGGGGACAGGTTCAGACCATATTTGGCAAAGCAATGTGATCTGTTGACACATCCTCACAGACTGACAAATATTGCACCCTTTGGAATGAAATCAGAATCCAAGCCAATTATTGATGTCAATCATCTTTTTTTCATATTGTGGCATCATCCTTGGTGAAGGTAGAATGGTGCTCAGTGTTAGGCACATACCAGCCTGGACCACATAGGTTCATAGGTGTTTACTAGGCTAATGACCACAAGAGCCTTTTTAAGCCTAGCCATGCATCCCAAATTTCTGACAAGTTCTGATACCCTTGACAAGTGTAAGCATGGGCCTGGGAGATGAACCATTTACAGGTTACCTGTTTGCATCAGAGATACAGGTGGCAAAACAAGGATGAACATCTGGTTTCCCATCCAATTGTCCAAGTTGCACTTGAACTGGATTAGGGAGGAACTCTGCTTCACATGGATAGAGCCTGTTCCATAGACTGGGTAGTCTCTGGGATACATACCTATCTCTCCAGCAGGTCCTATTTATATCACAGGCAAGGTTTAAGTCTTTAGAATGGGTAATTCTGTTACTGTTTGTTTTGTGGATATGCAGGAGGTCCATCAAAGTGGGGTCTGACAATGTCCTGTATGCCATGCATAGATCCCCCTTCAAAAGCCTGTAGGAGACAGAATACAGGGATAGGGCCTTGAGGAAGTCTGCATGGGACATATTACTTATGCCCTGTATTCTTTTAGGGAGGAACATCTGTGGATGTTCCAGTTGTTGGATATGCCTGGTTAGGTACATACCAAACAGGGCATTGTACTCAATGATTGGTCTGATGAATGCCGAATACAGTGGAACAATGACTTCCTTGGACTTAGATGCCATACCTTTGTTTATGAGTTGCGCAACATTAAATGATTTTCTAACCACTGTAGATGTGATGATCAAAGGCTGGATTACTATCTATGTGTGTCCGTAAGTCCCTGACTATTGGGTCATCTCTAAGGGGTGCATTGTCAATATGATAGTTACCAGGGATGGATGACTTCCCACAGGATACTATTATACATTTCTTGGCATTTAGTTTTAGTCTATGGCTCTGACACCAGTTGTTTGTCTGTGTCAGCTCCTCCTGGAGAACATTTGTGTCAGTGTGAGATACAATGACTCCTAATTTGTAATCATCTGCAAATTTAGTCAGTCAGAGATCACTGACATTGGCCTTGACTTCTGAGAAGTAAATGCCAAAAGGGAGCGGTCCAAGTACTGATCCCTGAGGGACTCCACTTGTGACTGGCTTCTTTGTAGAGGTAGACTCCCAAATTCTAACTTCCTGTGTCCTGTCTGTGAACTAGTTGGTTATCCGCCGGGTGACATACAGGTTTGTACCTAATCTCTTCAGTTTGTCAACAATGCCCAAGTAGGGGATTTTGTCAAATGTCTTGGTCAGGTCAAGGTAGGCAGTGTGAATGATTTTGCCCTCATCCATTGCTTTGTTGACCTTCTCAAAGAAGTCCCCCAGGTTGAGTAGGCATGATCTGCCCTTTACGAAACCAAGCTGGGTTGGGTCCAATGCCTGGTGGTTTACTATATCTCTATTGACCATCTCCATGATCATTCTTTCCATGGCTTTGCATACCTATGGGTCTGTAGTTTCCAGGGTCTGTAGATGGCCCACCTTTGTGCAGAGGGATGACTGCTGCCTTTGTCCATTCATAAGGCATGAAGCCTGTTTGGAAGCTACAGTTAAATAGCAATGCCAGAGGCCCTGATAGGTCAGGTTCCATGCTATTTTGAAGGCATCCTGGGATATTGTCTGGGCCCATTGATGCAGTGCTCTTGGTCTTAGAGAGAGCATTAAGGACCTGCTCCCTAGTAGTAGTAGGGGGAGTTATATTTGATGACATTTCCTGAGGGAAGCTTGAGGGGGAGAGAGGAGTAAAGTTGGAGCTGAATTTATCAGCCAGGAGGTTTTCTATATCTTCTGGCTCAATATAGGTGGCTCCATTTACAATGAGGTCTGTACACAATTGTGTATTGCCTTTGAGGCTGTGGACATAGCTAAAGAATGCTTTGTGTTTGTCCTTGGCATGGGAGGCCACACTTACCTCAAATTTGGCTTGGTAGACTTTATTTGTCCTTTGAGTTGTTTGTTTAGTTTAATGAGAGTGCTTTTATCTTCTACCCTACATAGTCCTAGAGCTCCATAATATCTATCTTCAGACAGTCCAGTGAGCTACAGTATAGTACAGTATGTATCAGGTCATTTACACCCACATGGACTATGACTGAGTCATACTGGTACTTGTGGTCTAATGACTTGAATGCATGGTGACAAATGACCATGATTTTCTAATTATTCAGTGTGGGGAAGTGATTTTATTCAAGGATATTCCTAGTCCCAAAGAAAGAAAATCTTTGGAAGCCGGTTCCGGATCATTCTTTCGTAAACTTATTTGTTATAGCGCCCAAATTCAAAATGATGCTACTTCACAACCTGTTGCCTCTTCTTCTTCTTCTTTCAAGTTTCCTGGTAGCACTAGGCTTAAAAGATGCAGATCATCATATTCCTGTTCATCCAGACTTCAGGTGTTTCTTAAGGTTTTGTGTGTCTGGATCACTTTATTAGTTCTCTGCCTTACCCTTTGGACTATCCATTGTACGAAAAGTGTTCACAAAGTGTTTAGCTCCAGTTATAGCTCATTGCAGGGTGCAGGATATCCACATTTTCTGTATTTAGATTACTTGATTATTTTTGGAGAGTCTTTTTGAAAATAACAGGGATCTCTCTTGAGTGAGCGATCACATGCACAAACCAGGATTCTAAGAGAACATTCAAAAGTCTTTCTCGACTCCCTCACACATGATTGTGTTCCTGGGATGTCAGCTAGACACCTCAAATAAAAGAGATTTTCTTCCACAGGAAAAATAAATCTTTGTTTAGATCTATACCAACAGAAGACTCAAACCAAAATGAAGCTAAAGTGCACTTTAAAAATTTGAAAATTCCTCCAACGATTTCTCACATAGTCATTTCCATGATCATGGGGAATGGATGTAAACAAGGAAACAACATCCACAGTAACCATTAGATGTCTTCTTGAATCAAAATCAAAACCATTAATAAAGCTTCTAGTTTTTGTCTAAAAATGACAAAAACGAACAGAGCCAGCAGACGTAGATCTGAAGATACAATTTAATGTTAGAGGTTAATAAACCTACACATTTATGCACAGACCGGTTTCGGTGGAAAAAACACAACCTTCATCAGTGTATACAGACATAAAATGTGAGCAGCTTATATAATATCAACCATCTTCCCATTTGTGGGTCACAAATTCTCATTGAGACCAGGTGGGAATAATCCCCCTAGTTTAATTATCCATTTTTTCTCCTTGGTATTGAGAATAGAATGCCATCCTGTTTTATTGGTCCTGTTACCTGAGATAATGTCAATAATCATGAATGTAAATTTAGCAGTCTGATGTTCCAGAAAATGTTTGTACAGTGCATTACTAATTTTCTTATTATGAATATTGCTCAAATGTTCTGATATCCTAATTCTGAGTGGTCGTGAGGTTTGTCCTATGTAAAAAGCACCACAGTGACAGCTGGCCATATAAACAATCCAATCACTGCTACAATTGGCAAAGAATTTAATATCATATACCTGTGAGCAGTTTCTAGTTGAAAATTGTTTGGATTTATGAATTTTGTCACAGTTGGTGCAGTGTCCACATGGGTAACAGCCAATTAGTGGCTCTCCATATAATGTAGTTTGGATAGATTGTAAATTGGTCATCCTATTAGCATGTTTAAAATGACTGAAAAAACTGCCTAGGTTCCTACCTTTCCGATATGAGAATTGGCATTTCGTTGGGATGAAATTGGAAATATCTGGATCATATGCTAGAATATTCCAATGTTTATTAATACTATCAATAAGTTGATTAGTATTCCGTGCATATGTTGTTGTAAACCTAATGTTGGTACAGTCCTTACGAATATGTTGTTTATATTGTAAAAAATTCTGTCTATGTGTACAATTTGTAGTATTACTGGCAGTAATCACATCCCCCATGCCATAACCTCTTGATCTAAAACGTTCAGTAAGATCTTGCCTATGATTTTGAAAGGCAGAATCTGTGGAACAAATCCGTTTAATACGTATAAACTGTGATTTTGGAATATTCCGTATGACATGGGGTGGATGGAAACTGGAACCATGTAAAATAGTATTGAATTCAGGATGTTTCCTGAAAACCTCTGTGGAAAGTGTGTTATCAGACTATTTTGTGATTGAGACATCCAAAAATGTGATGTTTTTATAGTCATAATGAACTGTAAACTCAATGCCCCATTGATTACTGTTGAGATATGATACAAAATCCATCAGGCCTGTAATGTCCCCTCTCCAAATCATCCAACAGTCGTCAAGATAGCGTCGTCAGATATCAATGTTGTCTAAAAAAATGTTATTATTGCAATCATATATAAGGTGATGTTCAACAAAAGCCATAAAATGATCTGCATAGATGGGAGCAAAAGATGTTCCCATGGCCGTACCTTTTACTTGCCAATAACATTTCTCTTTGTAGAAGAAAACATTGCTGGTTAGAACAAACCTGGCTAATTCTACCAAAAAAGAGTTAAATACTGGTTCATATAAACCAGCTTTGTCTAACCAAAAGGAAAGGGCCTCAAGCCCAGATTTATGAGGAATATTAGTATATAGTGAGCATACATCAAGTGTACACATAGCCCAATCATCCTCCAACTGACTATCTGATACAATATTCAGGAACATAGTAGTGTCATGTATGCGTGATCTTATTGAGCTAAGTAAAGGCTTCAAATGCAGAGTTAAAAACATAGACAGTGGTTCTGTAATATACCCTTTGCCAGAAACAATGGGCCTCCCTGGAAGATTCACCAAACTTTTATGTGTTTTAGGCAAAAAGTAAATATATTGTATTGTGGGGTCGTGTACTATGAGTTGTTGTGCGGTTTCTTTAGTGATAATAGATTCATCCTTGGCCCAGAGTACAAACTCTTCAATCCGTTTTTTTAACCTATGTGTGGGATTGATGGTCATGTGTGAGTAATATTTCGGATCAGATAACTGTCTCATAGCTTCTCTATCATAATCCAACCAATTTAGAATAACCACAGCACCCCCTTTGTCTGCTGAAATTATAACAATATCCTTGTTATTCTGTAAATCAGATATAGCCTGTTTTTCTGCTAGAGAAATATTGTTAGATTTAAATTGCACATCTTGCCCAAAAAAAATGGAGATCTTTGAGAATATTTCTCTGGAATTGAAGGACAAGGGGGTGCATAGGTGGATTAAATGTTGATTTGTGATAAACAAATCTATCACTTTCAGAGAGACTAGTATCACCAAAAAACAGTTTAAGATTGAGCAACCTGCAAAATGAAATAACATCCTGAGCCATGTTATCTTCTGAAATAATGAAACCGTGTACAAAAGACAACCCTTTATTCAGTACAGACAGTTGTATAGGTGAAGGTATGTAATCAGATAAGTTCAAAACATTATTATCATTAGACACATTTATTTTTCCATGACCATCTGTAAAAGACCCTGAATGTTGGTAATGTTTCCTGTGTTTCCTCCCTCCCCTGCGTTGCTTTGGCCTAAAGGGACATAAGAAGTATTCCTTTTGGGGACCGGTGAATCTGTCACTGACTGTGGCTCACTGTCAGTGCATGAGGAAATGTCCTCATTGGAAGAAGCAGAAGTTCTGCTTGAACTTTTTAAGATGGACCTGGGCCGTTTTTTCCTAGATGTTCTATGAAATGTAGGAGTGAACCTGACTTGTTTAGTGGTATGTGCAAAGGATTAGAGGTTTGATAGTCACCTTGGTCTCTTTGGAACTTCTTTAGTTTCCTGGTTCGCAATTGGTCCTCTAATGTCTTCATGTCCCCTACTATTTTGTTAAGATGAGTTTGGAATGATGGTTCACCTTCATAAGGCTTAATATCATCAACTAACTTAGTGACCACTTGAATTTCAGAGTCAATAGTTCTGTCATAAAATTTAGACAGAGATTCTACAAAGGAGATTGTTGCCTGCTGCTGAACAGATGACCATTCTTGAAGGAGTTCCTCATCAGCGTTAGAAACTAAAGGCTGAATACGAACTCGAAGGCCTCTCGGGGTGATACCTTTGGCCAAATAGGCCTTAAAAAGCTTTGAGTGCCAAATGTTTGATCTAAGAATCTTAAGATGTAAAAACAAATCATGAAAACCTGAGGCACATTTAGAGGCAGAGTCAGGTACACCCAAAGTATCATTGCTGTCAACAATATTGGAACTTACCCCAAAGGCTCTAAGATCTTCCCTATCGGAAGACAGACTTGTAATGAAACTGGCAAGATCCATGAGGGAAAATAAGCTGACAATATAGTCTGAAAACTAAGTCAGCAGATATTATTCTAAACACAAGAACAATGACAGCCCAAACATAATTAACTGTGTCCTTGTTAAATATGTAATACCAACAAATTGGTTGTATAATCAAAAAAAAAAAAAAGGGAACCGTGGTACTGATCAGCAACAGGCAAACAATCTAAAAAGCTAATTTTTTTAAAATAGACAGATATATGGACAATGATAAAGTGGAAACTAACCATATATATATATATATATATATATAGTTGAAAAAATATGGCCAACCAATTATTCCAAACCCAAATAATAAAATATAGATAAATCTATTCAAAAAAGACTAATGAGCCAAAAAGTCAAGTCAGAAATTTAAGATACCAATTGGTATGCCAAAATAATAAGAAATAACTAGTTGTAAGGGAGGGACATAGTCCAATTCAATTTAAAGACAGTTGAACAACAATGGACTATATATTGTATCTAAAAAATATCCAATAAATAATTATATATTGGATGATTGTGAACAATCTGATGTCAGATGACAAAATATGAACTATAGAAATATCAAAAAATCAGACATTGGTGTGGTCTAAACCCATATAAAATAATCTGTATGAGACCATATAAAAATAGGTAATATTAATGCAATATAAACACTAATCAACCAAGGTAGTTGTAAAGCCCAAATGTATAAGATATCTGTACCTCACAAATATATACAATGAGCCCTTGGAGGGGTGCTTGAATTGCACCAATAATTGTTTAGACAGACTAAACAAAGAATGTTAATATAATGAAACCCACTAAAGCATTTTAAGCTTGTAAAAAAACTATAAGTGAAAACGCAAATTGACCATGCAAAATAGGACCAACTATCATTAATTCCTGAGCACCTAAATATGAGAAATTAGTGAAGACTGATACCTAACTGATACCTAGCATAAAAAATATGTGGAAGTTGGAAATCAATGAATCATTCTCATTGCCAACTCAAAAAATATAACAGAAATATTAACCTACAAAACAAATGTAGTTTGAAACAAAATTCGTAGAAATACAGCCAATACTATGTATAAATCAGTGAATAGAATGACAAAAGTCCAATCATTCAGCAAATTAACTGTTTAAGAACAAGCAGGGCACCAACACAAAAAATGTGTGCGTAGTTGTGTTCAGTCACAATATTCGAGTAACACCATACTGATGTGAATCACACCAACCAGTCCGACCTACTAGATAGGCGACCTCCGTATGTGAAAGCACCTGATTTCCCAAATGAAGAGATTCAAATATATCATAAACAAAGTCATTGGCTTTGTAAAGCAAAAATGCTTCTGTTCTTATGCACACTGCCGAGTTATAATACAAAATTAGTTCCAAACAATGTGGCATATAGCAAACATGTGCATCTGTACAATCACTGGCAGAAAGGACGTTGTGTGTTCAATAGGATCCAATTCAAAGAAGCAAAGCTCCAACGCAGAATAATGCGTAGTTGTATTCAGTCACAGTGCCCAAATAACACCATTCCTGATGTAAAACACACAAACTAGTCCAATCCACTCCAGTCCACTCGATAAGTGACCTCCGTATGTAAAGAACCTAATCTCCCAAATAGAGAGGTTCAAATATATCTAAGCAAATCATTGGTCTTAAAGCAAAATGCTTCTATTTTTATGCCCAACTGCCGAATTATAATATAAAAGTTAGTTCCAAATAGCGTAGCGTATTCTCGATACGTGCATCTCTACAGAAATAACAAAAAATACGTTGTTATATTCAATAACAGTACCTGGTAAACGCCATTTTGGATATAATCCACAGCAGTCAGTCCAGCTCACTAGAAAAGGCGAACCTCGTATGTGAAAGACCTGATATCCCAAAAAGAGATCCAAAGGATTTTCATGAACACAACCGTTGATCTTATTAAACAAAAATTGGTTCTGTATTGAACCTAGGTGCCAAGTTGCGAATGTAGGAATTTAGTCCAAAGGAGCGTTGCGTATAGTTACCACGTGCATCTAAACACTGAAAAAATTACAAAAAATCCAAATATACTGGAACAGCAAACAAATCTCTCCTATATAATCTGGGATATAAGGAATCCAAATAACAGGTAAAAAATGAATGCGACCCAGTAGATAAATCCAATAGATAGATGTTCAGCTGTGAGCAACACAGTCAGTCCAGATCCAATGGCCCCCAGCAGCAAGTGAGAGGAAGCGTCACCAAAAACAAAGTTTCCTGCATGCAGAGCAACTGCATGGCACTAAAATAAACTGTATGACAAAAATGAACAGAGCCAGCAGACGTAGATCTGAAGATACAATTTAATGTTAGAGGTTAATAAACCTACACATTTATGCACAGACCGGTTTCGGTGGAAAAAACACAACCTTCATCAGTGTATACAGACATAAAATGTGAGCAGCTTATATAATATCAACCATCTTCCCATTGGTGGGTCACAAATTCTCATTGAGACCAGGTGGGAATAATCCCCCTAGTTTAATTATCCATTTTTTCTCCTTGGTATTGAGAATAGAATGCCGTCCTGTTTTATTGGTCCTGTTACCTGAGATAATGTCAATAATCATGAATGTAAATTTAGCAGTCTGATGTTCTAGAAAATGTTTGTACAGTGCATTACTAATTTTCTTATGTGTAGAATTTCTTATATATATATATATATATATATATATATATATATATATATATATATATATATATACACATATATACATATACATACATACATACACATATGCACACACACATATATATATACACACATACATACATACACAC
The DNA here is from genome assembly GCF_019279795.1 of Protopterus annectens. NCBI lineage: Eukaryota > Metazoa > Chordata > Ceratodontiformes > Protopteridae > Protopterus > Protopterus annectens. Next base: position 999,645,005 of record NC_056732.1, on the reverse strand, counting down.
ATATATGCATACATACATAAAAAAAAATGTTAAGCATTATATGCATCAGTTAACCATGCCACAAGTTATATAGTTTAAGACTATATCTCTTAGCAATTCCTATATATTTATTAGTGCCATTTATTAGTGCCACTGGCATATTTCATCGCTAGTGTACCGCATATGTCATATGTCAAATAGCAACTCATACTCCTTATGATATTATAGGATTTATCTGCAGCATTATAACTATAAGGTTGGAAAATATGAGAAGCAAAGTAGGCTTTAAATATGCTATAACACAATTGTTTGGTACTTATTACTGTCAACTCTTCTAAATACACAGGAAAAGATAACCTTATATGACCATCAACCATTTTCCTTCATTTTTCTCTTCATCCTTCTATTCTCCATTTTTAATAAATATTTGTTTCTATTGTGGCTTCTTTGAATTTAGTGAGGGTACTCCATATCATATTATAGATAATATACAATGTTCAAACAGAGAACATGCCCAATATAGAGACATATTCTCAACTCAAGTGGTCCACACCATATATTTATAACACTGCAGTCAGAAATATACTGCATAATGAATATGCAATAACTAGCAGCTTTGCAGCATGTGTGTGTCTCTAACAAGTACATACCTATAGGATATTAAAAAGAATAGATAGCACGCTCTTGTTTCATAATTAACAAATGCACACAGCCTGGTATTTACTTTCATAGACAGAAATTAGACCTGTTACTTATATGCATATCAGGTACCAACAGCAATATGTTAGTAAATACCTATGCTATTCAAATCATATTTTAATGCTGCTTGATATGAGATGTAGCTGACAATGGCTTTAGCCTTTGTGATGTTAAATAATATATATATTCAGTATTATAAGTAAAAGTATGTTGCATGTCTATTTGCAATCTAAGGTTCAAGGCTGATCAATTTAGACATACAAGACAATCTCTTTAGCCTTGGTTATATAATGGGAGTTACTGTGTCTCTACACAACCATTCATTTTCGGTGAGGATGTTCAATATTAATATAACTTGCCTTTAATAAAAGCATACTTATAATTCAGCAGTTCTTTCATATATATTGTTATATGTATGTATATATATATATATATATATATATATATATATATATATATATATATATATATAACAATATCATAAGCAAGACTGAGATTTTTTCTTGCTCATTACTGCTTAATGATTGTGCTACTTGAACAATTTAATATTTACAGAGTATCTTGATAATTAAACAGCAACTCATTTTTATCCTTAAAATGCCTAATAACACATAGCTACATTCATGAACCTTAATTGACTTACTATCCTTAAGGTTGAGTACACCAGCTGCAGTGTGTTTACAAATATGTTATATAGTTCCAGTCAAGGACTTAAATATATTACATTTTTATAAAATTAAGTTAAATTATAGTAATTTACGTGGGTGATCTTATCAGAAAAGATTAAAGTCTGTATGTGTTAACTATTCATACAGTTTCTTCCAAGTGATATACTTCTTTTTAAGCTTTGTGTGCTGTTTATGTGTACAATTCAAAATGAATAACACATATTACAATATAATAAAATGTCATGTATGTGTTGATACCTTCTAAATTCATTAGGTACTTCAGTGTACTTTTAATATTTGTTAAAACTGTAAAAGCACTTTGCCATCTCATAAATAGTGTGCCGGTTACTTTAAGTAGCTTAGGAGCTGACACCACACCCATACTGTCTTGTTTTAGTGCTGACATCACACATGACTGTTTACTTTCATGTTGTGCTGTTAGAAGGTTTAACACACTGTAATGTATTCTAACATAAGAACCTTCATTCAGGGATGGTAAAATAAGAGTTCCTAGCTCGTGACCATGGCGGGAAGACAAAAACAAAGTAAGTGAAGTTTTTAGGGCTTTTTTTAAACTGAACACCAGCTCATTAAACTTCTATTAGTTTTCTTAACATTAAGGACAGATATACAAGCCAAACATTTGTTTGTTAGTCAAAAAGGCACTTTTAGCATCAAAGAATAGATAATTACTTTTCAAGGCACTTTTTGACAGTTATTACTATCAGTTTTTATATATTAGTGTGTGTATTAAATACATCAGTTTAGATATTTCATGCAGCTTAGTGTAAATAATATAAAAAGGAATCATGGTCATTTAAACACACCACATTAATATGTCAGTGTAAATACATCATATTCTATACTAGCAGTAAAAAGCAGGTAATTTATAAATGAACTATCTAAACATCATTTAGAGTTAGAAAAATCATGACTGTAAGTATTTACACTGTAATAGAGAAAAATATGTTACCTTGCTTTCTTTTAGGGTTGTTTCCTTTAGTTATAAAATGTCCTGCTTGTCTTGTATTTATATTGTTTCAAAGACTGACATGTGTAAAGCATGAATGCTTTCAAAGAACTTTTTTGCCTTACAGAGCAAATAGAAGGCAATAATGTTTGTGTTTTTCATATGTCTTTTATCGTTTCTTCTTCTTCTTGTCAGCAGTGCTCCATTCATTTTTTTCTAAGTGACACTTAACCCCAAATTGAGAGAAATCCATTTCTTCCACATTATCCAAGGTTTTATTAGCTGAAAGATAAGAAACTGTTGCTTGCAGAGTGTCAAAAGTTTTAGGACCTTCAGTAAAATATATTTTTATTCGTGCAGGGAACAGCAAGTGGACTTTAAGTTGTCTTTTTTTCAATTCCTTTATCAGAGGGAGACATTCTTTTCTTGCAGTTATAACTCCAGCAGAATAATCATTATCAAATCTGATTATGCTGTCTTTGTATTTAACTGGAGAAGTTGACCATGCTGTTTTTAAAATAAGTTCCTTGTCCTGTGATGAAAAAAACTTTACTATTATTGATCTCTGGTGATTTTTTGATTTGATGGTTGATGAAGCAGCTCTTAAGGATCTGTGGGCTCTTTCAGTTCCATAAGAAAGAGCTTCAGGCAATTTTAAAACTTCTGGTAACCAGGTAGTAAGGAAAGTCACCATGTTATCTCCCTCTGTTTTCTCTGGTAGCCCATAGATGCAAAGGTTATTTCATCTGGACCTGTTCTCTAGATCCTCTATTTTATTTTGTAATGAAGCATTTTGTTGTGATAAAAAATGTAGCTAAAGATCTTGTTCTGAGAGTCTGCCCTCAGTATCATTTAAGGATCTCTCTATGTCAGCTATTTGAGACTTCTGTTGCGTCATTATTTCTTGTAGTTGCTGTATTTGTTTTGTAGATCTCTTCTCAAAAGTGTCCAGTTTGGTATTCATTTTGTCAAATTTCATTGACAAGTCTTGTATAGCATTTAATAAAGACTGTATTTCCTTTTATATCGTCTGGTCCTGTGTGGTATGCTTAGAAAAGCTCATTTTCAGTAGATTCAGATACCTTCCTTCTTGTTTTTGATAGGAAAAATAATGTTTAAAGCCAATTTTTTGCACTGTAGACTTCTAGTGATATTAGTAGAAGTAATTCAACAAAATAGGTTTGTCTACAATATCTAGTTTTTAAAAATTCCTGTCAGAAATATCTTTTGAGTGCAGAGCTGAGAAAAGATGCTGCCAACCAGTCTACATCCTAGCCACGCCCCCCCCGGGCTCATTTTCTATGGCTGTTAGACCTGTGAATACATCAGAATTAACTATATATAAGGAATGCTGCTCAGAACTGAGTAGGTTGCTTAAGAAATATAAAAGTTGGACTTAGAAAATATGTATTTTCAGCATTGCATTGAATTACAAATAGTTCCCAATAGTTGAGGTTTTTTAAATGCCCCAATGGTGTTGATGTTAATGACACGTTTTATTTAATGCTGAAAGAGTTTTTTTAATTCAGCTGACATTAACTTCTTGAAGTTATTAATGGATAATAATCCCCAGTCTCACACTAGACTTACTCTCCTTCTCACCAGCTGAACTCCTACTGACCAACTTCAAACCTAACAGTTTCAACACCATAACTGTTGCAGCAATCTATATTCCCCCTGGTGATAATATTAACATACTTGAGAACATCCTATCTAATCTCTCACATACCATCCACACTGAAATAATTATACTGGGAGATGTAAATATTGATTGGCTTAAAATACAAGCTCCCAACACCACTTCCTGTATAAACCTACATGGGTTTGAACAGCTAATCACAACCCCAATCTACATTAATAAATCTCACCTACCTAGCTCTCTTCTTGACTGGATATTAGTCTCCCACCCTCAAAAATATCATAACTTCCAAACCCTTCCAAATGTCCTCAGCGACCTCTGCCCTATAACATTTACCAGACATACTCCCCACCTTACCAAACCTAACTAATTTATTACCACCCACTCACTTTCTCATTTCTGTCCTAACTCCTTTATTCACCAACTCTCCAAAATTAACTGGTCTTACCTCACCACTCTTCCTTTAGATGAAGCTGTCCACTCCTTCAACACTACATTCCTAAACATTCTTAACTCCCTTGCTCCTTTTCGCATGATTAGAATCAAATCTAATACTGCTCCCTGGCTCACTAAAGCTACCAGAACCCTCATGAAAGACCGGGTAGGATTTTGGAAAATGTGGACTAAAACTAGGACCCCTTCTCTCCTTCAGAAATATAAAGAGCTCAGAAATAAAATTAAAAAAATCATCCATTATGAGAAAATAAACTTCTATGCCAATCCTCCCTCTACTCTTAAATCAGACCCAAAGAAATTCTGGAGCTCTTTTAAACAGACTCTTCATCCAGGAAACCCTTCCTCTCCTAATCCATGTCCCAATACAACACCTGAAGACATAGCCAACAAATTTAACAATCGTTTTATAAACTCAATAACCTCCATAATAAATTCTCTTCCCCCCAGAAACAACACTAGAACCCCCCACAAACTCTATACCTCTTCCAAACCCTCCTAACTCCTTCTCTCTAAAAGCAATATCAACTAACTATGTAAAGTCATTACTCTCTAAATTTAAACCTTGCTTCCCATCTTTTGACAAGCTACCCTCTTACTTCCTGCAGATTGCCTCTGAACCTCTAGCCTATCCTGTATCCATCTTAATCAACCGATCCATTTCTGAATCCTATGTCCCCACTGTATGGAAGAATTTCTTTACTCTACCCATTCACAAAGGGGGGCAACTCCTCAGACATATCCAACTTCAGACCGAATGCCATACTCTCTCCACTCTGAAAAATCCTAGAGAAATGCATTCACAAGCAGGTAATCTATTACCTTCACCAGGAAAACCTTCTCACACACACAGCATGGTTTCCATCCCAAGCATAGTAAAACTACTGCACTCATATCATTCATCAACATAGTCTGCCTAGCTAGTGATAACAATAAGCTTGTCTCATGCCTATTCCTTGACCTTTCTAAAGCCTTTGACACTGTCTCTCACCCACTCCTTCTAGATAAACTCACTAACTTACATTTCTCTCCCCCTGCTATCTCCTGGTTCTCCAGCTATCTCTCTACCTGCCATCAATCGGTTAAATGGCTCTCTGCACTATCCTTCCTTCTCGCTGCACAAATGGGAATCCCCCAAGGGTCCATACTTTGACCACTACTCTTTAATATTTTCACCAACTTGCTCTACTCCTCTTTTCCCCAGTCATCTCTTGTGCAATATGCTGATGACTCAGCTGTAATAACCATTGCTGACAACCCAACTGACCTCCACTCAACTACCCAGGCATCCTTCCACACCATTGAGACTTGGCTTAGTGATAACAAACTAATACTTAATCCTAAAAAAACTAAGCTCCTACTCTTCCTCCCTAAAAACATCACCACACTCAAAAGTACATTTACCATCTTATCCTGCAACAATACTATCATCTCAGCTGAATCTAGTACTAAATTGCTAGGTGTTACAATAGATGATCAGCTTAAGCTTGATCTCCATATTACTAACTTGGTAAAAAGAACTCATCAGAAACTTGGACACCTTTTCTGTAGCAAGAAATACTTAACTAACACTGCCTGAATAACTCTCTCCCAGGCTTTATTACTCCCAACACTCCTGTACAGCTGCCACATATTCACAAACCTAAATTCTACACTTATTTCCAAGCTTGAAACTAGCCATAATAAGATTGCCAGATTTGCAGCTAACCAAACCTACAAGTCACACCACTACTTAGCACTACAGCAACTAGACTGGCTAGAATTCCCTCAGCTGCTCCAACTATACCAACTACAAATCATCCACTCTATCCTCTATCTACCCTCCATCTGCCCCAGCCTCTCCACTATCATATCCAAATATTCTCCTGCTAGGACGTTACGCAGCTCAAATCAAGAATTATTAGACATCTACAAACGCAAAACCAAAATAGGCTGCCTTCTCTATAACTATAACCCAGCTACATCCTGGAACCAACTCCCCTTGGAAATAAAATCCCTCTAGCATAGCAAAAGTTTCAAATTAGCCACAAGGGAATACCTAAAAACAAAGTGGTCTTGCCACTGTAGCCAACCACCCTGAAACCATCATCCTTTCACCTATTTCACCACCTCACTCTTAATGCATCTCTAACACTATTCCCCTGCCTCTTCCTACCTCTTCCCTTCCTCTATCTCCAACCACTCTTAATTCTTACAGTCTCAAAGCAACCTACCTGTCTAGTCTGTCTCCTATACTCCACCTCCCCTACATCTCCTACTAGCCATTCTTACTTTCCTTTCTTGTTTTCATACGCCTATACAACTAGATCCTACCCACTTTAAATAAGCATCTGCCTAACTATTAACTCATTTTGCTCTAAGCAGCTTAAATAATATTGTAACTAGTCACATTTTCTTTAGGTAATTGTTTAAAACCTTGTTTGTAACAACTCATATACTTGTCTGCCAATTGTTAATACTCTGCATAATTGAATTGCCTGAGGAGCTTTTTTGCTCTCCAGGTCTCTGCTTGTAAGATCCTATAGCTGATAGTTACTACTATGTTACTAAAATTTAATAAATTGTTTTCTAGTCCTGAGGAGCTTTTCTCCCCGGGTCTCTGCTGAAAATGAGCCAAAAGCTCAGCCAGACTAACCCGGTTAACAAATGTAAAAAAAAAAAAAAAAAAAAAAAAAAAAAGAAAATCGTAAAATCATGGCCAGAGTGAGAGAAGAGATCCTTAATGTAGACCAGCGTTTGCAGACAGAGTTTCATAGTAAATTCAAAGAACGTCCTGAATACGCATCAATTTTAGATGAAGTTGAATGGCATGAAAATTTGGTTATTACTCATAAGAACAATAAGTTAATTAGAGATGTAACTGCATATAAATCAAATTCTGGTGTCAGGAGAAACATTACAAATAAGAAACAACAGCGCAGTATTCTAAAGACTATTCATTTTTAAAACTGGAGAGTGTAAAAAACTGGAATCGTAAGTTACTAATCTTTCCAATAGCAACCAGCTGGCAGGCAGAAGTGGAACATCAGCAGAAGGCATCTTGAATGGAAATAAAACAACGCCATTCAGCGGAGCTGAATTTTCTAAAAACGTACAAACTGTTATCCCTACAGATACAGGGGCTGCCCGAAAGTTTTTTAGCCACAGGGAAGCTGCAGAGAACACGAAATACCAGGAGGAAGGGGTGAACAGTGTCTGATTCTTTGACAGACAACTAGAAAGGTATCTGACTGAAAATATAACACTGTTAACTTGTCTGGTTTTGTTTTGGAGCCTAAACATGTAAAAGTGCTACAACTGGGATTGAATTTTGTCCCAACCAAAAGAGCCAACATAAGGAACACTATATTATGCTTTAAAAAGTATACTAGAAAATTAAATTTAAATTATGTATTGAAAGATGTTAAAATGCCTAAACCAATGTACGTTAAACCTTCTTGTTATAATCCTGCTTTACTACACACCATTAAAGAGTTTGAAATGATATATGAGAAAGAAATTAGGGATTTGTTGGAAAATGGCAATAAAAGAAAAAAATGTTATTGTAACTTAACCAATGATGAAAGGAAGGCTTTAATGGAACCTAGAGAAAATAAAAACAGTACAATAATGAAAAGTGATAAGGGGGGTACATTAGTATTAATGGACCAAAATTGTTATGTTGAGAAAATGGAAAGTATGCTTAGCAACAATGATGAACATAAGGTGGTCCATGTTGCAGAGGTACATAAGAGTTTTAGAACAATTTATTCATTTTTATTTGATAGTTTAATGACTGGTAACATAGATCATGGAATGTATGACTTTTGTAATATAGATACACCTAAAATAGGGACCTTGTTTGAAATTCCAAAAGTTCACAAGTGTGTTAATAATCCTCCATTTCAACCAATTGTTGCAGCACCTAATTATATTACTGAGGGGATTTCCTTGGTGGTTGACTCAGTACTAAACCGTTTAGTTAAAAAGCTGGATTCCTATCTAAGGGATTCATGGGATTTTTAGACTAAACTAGAAGCTTTATTAATTGTTTTGATTTTGATTCAAGGAGACATCTAATGTTTACTGTGGATACTGTTTCCTTGTTTCAACTCTTCCCCATGATCATGGAATTGACTATTTAAGAGAGTTTTGGAGGGAATTTTCAAATGTTTAAACTGCACTTTGGCTTCGTTATGGTTCTAGTCTTCTGTTCCTATTGGATTTGAGTTGTGATTGGGTTAGAATGGAATTGTGTGTTTTATTGTTTTTTTCTATTAGTTTTAACCATGGCTGAAAACAAGGGAGATCCCTTGTTGGATGTCAGTGTGTATTTTACACCTTATAGCCCTGAACATGGACTAATGTCATTGTTGTTAAAAACCATGGGAGATATCCAGAAAATTTACATTTGTTGGTCCAAGAATGTTGAACTGATAATTTAGAGAGTCTCAGTTCAGAAGAGGACAATGACACTTTAGTGGAATATAACATGAAAAACCTCGATGGACAAGGTAATGGTGATAAAAGTACACATAACAGGACAGTAAAAACCTAAGCTGATGTTACCTCTGTTTTAAACAGTTGCTCCGGCTCATTTTCTATGGCTGTTAGACCTGTGAATACATCAGAATTAACTATATATAAGGAATGCTGCACAGAACTGTGTAGGTTGCTTAAGAAATATAAAAGTTGGACTTAGAAAATATGTATTTTCAGCATTGCATTGAATTACAAATTGTTTCCTATGGGTTTTAAATGCCCCAATGGTGTTGATGTTAATGACAAGTTTAATTTAACGCTGAAAGAGTTTTTTAATACAGCTGAAATTAACTTCTTGAAGTTATTAATGGATAATAATCGTAAAATCATGGCCAGTGTGAGAGAAGAGATCCTTAATGTAGACCAGCGTTTGCAGACAAACTTTCATATTAAATTCAAAGAACGTCCTGAATACACATCAGTTTTGGATGAAGTTGAACAGCATGAAAATTTGGTTATTACTCGTAAGAACAATAAGTTAATTTGAGATGTAACTGCATATGAAAATGATACCGCATACACTAAGACAAATTCTGGTGTCAGGAGAAACATTAGAAATAAGAAACAACAGCGCAGTATTCCAAAGACTCTTCATTTTAAAACTGGGGAACATAAAAAAATGGAACCAGAAGTTACTAATGTTTCCAATAGCAACCAGCAGGCAGGCGCAAGTGGAACTTGAGCACGAGACATCTTGAATGGGAATAAAACCACGCCATTCAGTGGAGCTGAATTTTCTAAAAACATACAAACTGTCATTGCTACAGATACAGGGGCTGCCCGAAAGTTTTTTTAGCCACAGCGAAGGAGAGCCAGCTGCAGAGAACACGAAATACCAGGAGGAAGGGGCGAACAGTGTCTGATTCTTTGACAGACAACTAGAAAGGTATCCGACTGAAAAATATAAGACTGTTAACTTGTCTAGTTTTGATTTGGAGCCTAAACATGTAAAAGTACTACAACTGGGATTGAATTTTGTCCCATCCAAAAGAGCCAACATAAGGAACACTATATTATACTTTAAAAAGTATACTAGAAAGTTAAATTTAAATTAAGTATTGAAAGATGTTAAAATGCCTAAACCAATGTACGTTAAACCTTCTTGTTATAATCCTGCTTTACTACACACCATTAAAGTGTTTGAAATGATATATGAGAAAGAAATTAGGGATTTGTTGAAAAATGGCAATAAAAGAAAAAATATAATTGTAACTTAACCAATGATGAAAGGAAGGCTTTAATGGAACTCAGAGAAAATAAAAACATTAGAATAATGAAAAGTGATAAAGGGGGAGCATTAGTATTAATGGATCAAAATTGTTATGTTGAGAAAATGGAAAGTATGCTTAGCAACAATGATGAACATAAGTTGGTCCATGTTGCAGAGGTACATAAGAGTTTTAGAACAATTTATTCATTTTTATTTGATAGTTTAATGACTGGTAACATAGATCATGGAATGTATGACTTCTGTAATTTAGATACACCTATGATAGGGACTTTGTTTGGAATTCTAAAAGTTCACAGGTGTGTTAATAATCCTTGATTTTGACCAATTATTACAGCATATAATTATATTACCAATGGGATTTCTTTGGTGATTAACTCAGTACTAAACCCTTTAGTTAAAAAGCAGGATTCATATTTAAGGGATTAATTGGATTTTTTAGACAAATCTAGAAGCTTTATTAATGGTTTTGACTTTGATTCAAGGAGACATCTAATGTTTAGTGTGGATGTTGTTTCCTTGTTTATGTCTCTTCCCCATGGTCATGGAATTGACTATTTAAGTGATTTTTTTTTGGGGGGGGTTCAAATTTTTAACTGCACTTTGACTTCATTCTGGTTCTAGTCTTCTATTTGTATTGGTTTTGAGTTGTGACTGGGTTTGAATGGATTTGTGTGCTTTATTTAGATCTACTTCTAAGGTTTCCACTCAGACTTCAGTCACTGTGAAGGAATACCTCATGATTTTCTGTCTCAGGACATCTACGTTTCTCATTATACACCTGACATGACTTCACATGAAAAAGTTACAGTGGTATCTAAAACCTCTTTGGTTCCAGCACCAATGCCCTTTATTTTTTCAGATCCTGGTACTTGGGTTTGCCAAAAGATAAATCACTTGGTGGACACAGCAGATATCCTTAAATCAAGGTCTTCACTTCTCCCTCCCTGCTCCAAAGCAGTTGGTCACCGCAGATGCTTCCGACTTTGCATGGGGAATAGTTTCAGGAGAGATGAAAGTGCAGAGTCTTTGGACACCAAGTACAGATTCAAACACATAAATATAAAGAAGTTGCTTGCCCTGATGAATCCACTCAAGTCTCTGAACCATCTTTGGTCCCTGGGACCTTTTCAAGTTGTTACAGACAATACCACAGTGATGTGGATCTTTAACAAAAAAAGAGGATCTAGAGCTTTTCCCCTTTGCAGACTAGCTATATTAGCTTGGGATATAGCTAAAAATGCACAGATGCCTTTTCCTTTATTTGGACAGGAATGTTCCTGTATGCCTTCTACACTTTCCATTAATATCTAGGGTACCTCTTAAGATTCAGAAGGAATCCACCAAGATCATTGTGATGACTCCCTTCTGGCCCAGGCAACCATGGTTCTCCCTTCTTTTGGAATGTCCAGAGGTAATTACCACAAGCATTCTGAGAGAATGCATTTACTCACACAAGAACAGGGGTGTTTGATACACCGTGACATCAAACCATCTTTAATTGACTGCCTGAATGATAGGGTTTCAATTCCTTTTAGGCACCTGTTTTCCTGTAGATGTGCAGCAGGTACTAATTGATTAGCAAATGGAAAAGGTTTTGTAGTTGGTGTCAACAACATAGGTTCATAGGTTCATAGGTAGGTACTAGGCTATCAGCGCAAGGACCTACATAAGCCTAGCCAACAAGGTTCCCTCGCTTACGCCACCCAAGAAAGTTATTTTCCTGTGCCACTTTCGAGCAGAGACACAGAAGTGATCCCCGGGGTGTATTTCCTATTTCCCATCCACTCATCAAAATTTTTCTTGAAGAGTGCTAATAAAGAACTTTGCTTGACATAGATGGTAAGCCTGTTCCAGAGTATGGGAAGTCTCTGGGACAGGAATCTATCCCTCCAGCATGTCCTGTTTATTGTGATGACAAGATTTAGGTCCCTAGAGCGTGTAGCTCAGAGGGATTGGGATTTCTTTAGGTGTAGCATGTCCAACAGCTCTGGATTTGACATAGCTTTATATGTTAGGCAGAGATCACCTCAGAGTAGGCGATATGCTATGAAGTAAAGCTGGAGTTTTTTGAGGCGGTCAGTGTAGGGCATTTGTTTGAGGCCAGTAATCCTCTTTGTTAGGTACTTCTGTGGCCTTTCCAGCTGCTGCAGATGTCTTGTGAGGTACATTCCAAAAGGGGCATTGTAATCTATAATGGGTCTAGTGAGTGTCGAGTAGAGGGGAACAATGACCTCTTTTTTTCCTAGATGAGAACCCTTTTATGATGAGGTTTGCCACGTAGAAGGATTTCTTGACTACTGTGGTGATGTGACTATCAAAGGAGAGACTACTGTCCACCTGGGTCCCAAGGTCTCTTATCAAGCATTCGGTATTAAGTAGATTGCTGCCTAGGTGGTAATTCATGGGTACAGAGCTTTTACAAAAGGGGACAACACTGCACTTTTTGGCATTGAGCTTGAGGCCATGGCTCTGACACCAGGCATCTGTCTCAGTGAGGCCCTTCTGTAGTATGTCCACATCATTTGGGGACTTGACTATGGCTCCTAGTTTGCAGTCATCTGTGAACTTTGTTAGCCAAAGGCCTTCTGTGTTAGCCTGTACTTCAGAGAAGTAGATACCAAACAGGAGAGGTCCCAGGACGGAACCCTGTGGTACTCCACTTGTCACTGCTTGGAGGTCAGATTTGGAGTCTGCAACTTTTACAGTGTTGGTTCTGTCAGAGAGCCAGTTGGCAACCCATCTTGTGACATAGGGATTTATACCTAGTTTAGTGAGTTTAGCTATAATTCCAGAATGGGGGATGGTGTCGAAAGCCTTAGTGAGGTTAAGATAGGCTGTGTGAACCACCTTACCCTCATCTATGGCTTTGGTGACTGCCTCAAAGTAGTCGATCAGGTTCAGGAGGCATGATCTGCCTTTCACAAACCCAAACTGGGTGGGATCCAGAGTTTGGAGGTTACCAATGCCTTTGTTTATGAGTTCCATGATGGTACGTTCCATGGGCTTGCAGACCAGGCTCATCAGGGTAATAGGTCGATAGTTCCCGGGATCAGTGGTGGCTCCCCCTTTGTGGAGTGGGATAACTGTTGCTGTGCACCATTCAGTGGGCACAAAGCCTGATGCGAGGCTATTATTGAACATAGTGCTTAAGTGGGGAGCCAGTTCATTCTGAAGTTTGTGTAAAACGCAGCCTGGGATGTTGTCCTATCCTATGGATGCTGTGTTTTTGGCTTTAGAAAGTGCAGCTTTTACCTGTGTAGTTGTGATTACAGGGACTCTGCATTCTTCCTGTATAGATATGGGACCTTTAGAGGGTGAGAGGGGGGTAAAGTTAGCACTGAACCTATCTGCCAGGATGTTGGCAATATCAGTTGGTTCTGTAATTTTCGTGCCTTTGTGCTGTAACTCAGAGCAGATCTGGGTATTGCCATTGAGATTCTTGACATAGCTATAGAATGCTTTGTGGCTGTCCTTGGAATTAGTGGTGATTTTGTTTCCGTAGCTAGCTTTGGAGGATCTTATAAGGGATCTCAGCTTCTTACTGAGGCTGACCAGGTATCTCTTTCACTCATGGGATTTTACTCTCTTTTGCAACAGTTTCTTCATTCTGTTGTACAGTTTGTTTATGGCAGGGGACCACCAGATTGGCTTCCTTTTTTTGGAGGATAGTGTCTTGGTTCTGTTTGGGATAGCACGATCCATGCACTCGTGTAAGTGCTTATAGAGTGCATTTGTGTAAGATTCAGCAGTTGTAACTGTATTGTCCAGCTGCATGGGTGTCATGACGTTCACCACTTCTGTCTTAAGAAGCATGAATTTGGCTTTATAGAAATTTTTTACTGTCGTTTCCTTAATGGGGGGTGGGGGTGGGATGTGGATATCAAGGGTGATTGGCTTATTGCCGGATCGGACCAACGAGGAGTTGACTTCACGTGTGGAACACCAGTCACTCATGTTGGTAATGACTAGGTCTAGGATATTTTTGCCCCTGGTGGGGGTGTGGATAAGATGATCTAGGGCATTGGAGTTTATGAATTCCAGAAAGCGTTGAGCTAAGGAGTTGGTACACGAGTAGTTTTCCCAGTTAATGGTGGGGTAGTTGAAGTCGCCTATTATTAGGGTATTTGGTTGAACCTTAATATTTTCCAGTAACTCAAGAAAAGAGGAGTGGGAATCCTGGGGCATGGTGGGGGATCTGTAGCAAGCTACAATTTGGATCGCAGTTTTGCCCAGAGTTAGTTGCACTTGGATAACCTCGGATGCATTATGCTGAGCAAGTAGCCTGGAGGTGTGGATATCCTTAATGAATATGGACACACCTCCGCCTTTGGTGTTTCTGTCCAAGTTAGATGGCTGAAAAGTGTGGTATGAGTTATAGCCTAGTAGTGCAGGGGTGTTCTCTGGAGCCTTGAACCAGGTCTCAGTGACTGCACAGATATCGATGTTCTCCATTTTAAGGAGTGCCTTGAGTAAGTGCATTTTGAGATTTAGACTTCTAGCTTTGAGTAGCATTACCCTCAGTTTTTGCTTTCTTGTTCCTGTTATGGTGGTGAATTTGTTATTTGAACCTTGCCTAACAAAGGCACTATAGGGGCAGCAAGAGCCTTAGCCAGTATCCAGAATCCCAGGGGTGACAGGTGCAGCCCATCTGTGATCTGCACCCATTCAGGGTTAGTTGTTCTCTGGTTTTACAATATTTGTGTGAGTTACTATCCTATAGCCTTTTTTATTTCTCTGTCAAGGTTCATTTATCTGACATTTCAGCATGTCTGGCAATAGATCCTCCTCTTTCAAGGCAGTTAAATGTCAAAGGTTCTTGAATGGGGTTTTGCATAAGAGGCCTCCAAGTAAACTGGAAGCCCTCGTTGGGATCTTAATTTTGTGTAAGAAAAGCTAACTCTTGCTCCATTTGAACCAGCTAATCTTCTTAACATGGAAAACAGTTTTATTGATTGTTCTGACCTCTGCAAGAAGGGTATCTGAGTGACAAGCTATTATGGTGACTCAACACTACCTAATTTTCCACAAGAACATGGTTCCTTTGAGAACTAATCCTTCTTTTATGCCTAAAGTGCTATCTGAGTTTACTTGAAGTCATACAGTTCATGTCTCTTTTTCCTTTCTTGAACCTCAAAATAAGGAAGAAAGGATATTCCATGCCTTGGATGTCCACAGGCAGCTCAGGTACTATCTTGACAGAACTAAATCTTTCTGATCATTTGCTCAATTGTTCACTTGTTGTGAAGGTTAAGAAATGACAACCTGTGTGAAAACAGACTATTTGTAAATGGATGTCTAAGGCTATTACCTTCTGATAACAGGCTGGGTCAAGGCCCCTTTGGCATCTTCTATGGCTTTTTAGAAAGGGTTGGATTCTAGAAGTATTCGAATAGCTTCTACATGTGTCCCTCTGTACATACTTTTACAAAGCACTATAAGCTGGATTCCTTCTGTAGTTCTAGATTATGCTTTGCTAGGACCATTCTCCAGGGGTCCTGGTCCCTTCTTTTTCCACCTCCCAAATACAGTTACCAATGGTATTCTACCCATGTAGCTATGGCTACTGCAGCAGTGACCATTCTGAAGAACATAGTACAGTTGTGTAAGATGAATTGACCATAACAGTAGATATTTGAATGATAACTGCTGCAGTTGCCACTCCCTTCCTCCATCCCCCTTGATTTTTGGTGTTTTTTTTTTATGACAGGGTGTGGATATTTATTTTATGTTATTCCTAGCCTTGTTCTTTCTCAGCCTTCCTTTCTCTGCTGGCAGGAAAACTATAATGGGCTTCGCAACCAAGCTTGTCTTTTAGTCAGCTTAGCTCGAGCTGTTTGATAGTTTGGGCATGTGGAAGGTGCCCTGAAGCTTTGGAAGCTGGCTGGCTGTTATATCTTTAGCAGGATATAACACATATCGCTAAGGCTACTGCAGTAGTGGTCATTTGAACATCTACTGTTATGGCTTACTCAGCTATACTTTACATGTCACTTCTAAGATATCTGCCACACAAATATTGAGCATTTTTTTATAAGCTACACTACAGCATGATAACACTATAAAACCATTTATGGTTCATGTCCTATATAGCTCAGGCAATCCCTTCATGACTAACCCACAAATTTTATATATTAAAAAAATGGCAGCCTGTATTAAAATAATATAAGGAAAATAAAACATTAGCCTTGTCAAAATTAAGTGTACAGAATACTATAGGCAATCTATCATTTCCAGATCTATAAATGTACTTGGTGTTTTCTTAGCTCAGGTTAGTATTCTAGAAAATTAATGCCATTAATGCAGCAGAGTGGAAAAAAATCAAGCTAGGAAAGCCCCAAGACATAATGGATTACTTCTTTAAAACCTAGTAATCAAATATGCCTTATTTTGAAATACTGAATCATTTTATGGAGTCTGCTGGTCAGAATATGAGACATATCTATAGCTGTCTGTCTTCCTGTCTGTCTGTCTATCTATCTATCTCTGTATAAAATGAACACAAACCTATTAAGAACTTCTTAGCTCATAGGGCTGAGAGAGGAGTTAGTAAAACAATGAGAATTTTTAATTCCACTCCACAATCCAATCAGTTGTGACAAGATAACAACAAATTATATATGGCTCCCATTTATTTGGATTTCTTCAAGTATGGTATTTTCTTATAAATCATTAATAGTAACATCTTCATTAAATATTCTTCTTACCTGGTTAATATGAATTTGGAACTCAAGAGGGTCAACATTATGAAGCATTCAGTAAACAATTAATAACTTAAGGTTAAATGACCAGTCTTCCTAAATTTTTTTTTTTTTTTGGCTGGTGAAGCTTCAGATCATGGCTTGATATATAAAACAAAGTATCAAGAAACTGTTTGCTAATATGCAAATAAATATGGACGGGGATTGGCATAATGGTTAAGTTGTTTACCTTACAAATACAAGGTGCAGGGTTTGATACTCACATGGGGTAACTGGCTAGGCTTAAAATGGCTCCCAAGGGCCGTTAGCCTAGTACTAGTCTATGAACCTATGAACCTATAAGGAAAGAAAAACAGTTACATGCTGGGCATCAGTAAATTAAAATGAAATGCATTTTCAGTGTTATGTTAGTGCATGTGTGAAAACAATTATATTTTTTGTTTGCCACATTACCCCTTCTCAAAGACTATTCATTCATTTTTGATAGCTCAAGCTACAAAATTGGATGATAGCTTTTCCACAGTGGGGCAGATCAGCTTCACAGAAATCTCCACTGTACTATATCAAATGTTCTAATACTTATCACACAGCAATAACAATGACTGCACGATAGCTAATTACATATGTAAGAATGCATATCCGATTCAGATAATATTTAATTTATTTAAATGGTTAGAGAAACTCAAATTAATACAAATAGTACATTTGATCAGATAAACTAAAGTAAGGACATTAAAACTAAAGATGAAAACTACAACAAAGGGGGTAAAGCACATGCTTTGTGAGTCACAAAGACAGAGGTTTATGATCAAAAAGGATTTTTTCCTTTAATGTACAGCACATGGATTATAATAACTTTTGTACTGTATACCAAAACTCTTTACTGAATGAAAATTCTGCAGCTTTTCCAGCTATAAAGCTGTTCAAGGTTACTAATGTGAACTGTCTAGGGAGTATTTTATGGTTTGGGGAGGCTCAAATCATCCTTTTCAAAGCTTCTCTCAAATTATTTGTATTTCTTACTGCACTAAACTTTCATTATGACACACCTCAAAAATAGTTTAAAGCTGATGTACTGCACTTTTTAAAAAAGTTTCAAAGTCAGCCAAGAATGTTACATATATTTAGTATGTATTTGACAGTGTCAAAAGTTATTGTGGCTAAAGAAAGACAGCAGTGTTTCTTAGAAATCACATAATAAATAGGTACTTTCCGTTAAATACCTACCAATTCATGATGCTCTATTTAGCCGGTATTTCAGTCCTGGACACAAGAGTGTGTGACAACTACTTCTGTACAACTGCCTGACAAGTGTCTGTTGTACTGTTAGGTGTACAGGACTGTGTGGTCATTGCAGAAATAGCTGCAGTCCACCGTTAAACCCCTACCATTCGCGGGAGGCTCACATGTCTTACAAATATGTCGGACAGAAGCTAGTTTCCCTTTCACTACAATACTCAGGTGAGAATCCCTGAGCACTGTAGAAGAAGGTTAATGTAGGGGAATACCAGTAGAAGAGAAGGTGAAAAGATTTATACTTCTGGATATGGCTGGATCAGGTGATGTTGAGCATGTATCATTTCACACACTACTGAGAAAGATGTTGGCCAGGTCTCCGGATTAATGTCTACTGCTGTCAAGTCAACAGCTGCAACTTTTATAAAGTACACCGCTTTGCGCCTTTATTTCTCAGCTATGGGAGGTGCTTTGAAAAAGTGTTCATAGTTGTACTGCAGTACCATATGCATAAAATATTGCCAGTGTTGACAATGCTCATCACAGTTCCCTGGTTATTCAGTCACCCGTGACATGCAAAGGGAAGGAGTGGTTCTGCACATTATAACAACTGCGATCATGCAGCCATTCATGTCTGCACTACTGCCTGCCTGCCAAATCAAATAAAAATGAAAACGTAACCTTACATAATGAAAATTATTACTTTCACATCACATGTATCAGTCCTGCATAAATGATAACATGCTGCCAAAATACAGCAGCGCAAAGACGTGGTAGGGGGTTAACAGAAAAGTACCAATAAATAAATAAATTAAATGTATTTTTGATAGAAAGTAGCTGGCTGACAATAAATGAGAAAAGGCTGTATTTTGTGGAAGAAGACCAGGTTGTGGGTAACTCTAGATTAGGATGAGGTTGGTCGGATGCTGTGTGTTTCGGCTGCAGTGGGAGTGTCAGGATGATGTGTGGGACTATTTTAATTACTTAGATGAATTGAGGAAGTTCTGACTGGGAGCACGCATTCACCTATCCTGAATTTTCTAGATTTAGGGAGTTTCAGCTCCCTCATTATCATTGCAAATAATAAGGGTCTTTGTTAAATGAGGGAGAATAACAGAATGCAGTGGGTTGATTGAAAGTTTCTTTCTTTAATTATTATTTTGGAACCACAGTGGTGGTTTGGAACATTTTTGTTTTTAAATTTTGGAATTGCATGTGATGTCTACAGTTCAGGGCATGTACCAGCTGGCTAAGCTGAATGCTACTACTGGGACATGGGGCAACTGCACACTGCAGCACATGAACTGGTGTCATGCTGAGTGAGGGTGGTGTGGTGCAGGGGCTGAATTAGATTTTTATTTTAATTTAACAACCATATTTGCAGTTTCTGGCATGTACTACTGATTTCACTTAAATCTTGAGCAAGAACATGTAGCTTCAGCATTAAGGCTGTTAGGTTATTTTGAAATGCAGTTGGTGCATGGAGAGAACCCATTTTCTGTTAAATGTTTACTGTTGGAGAAGAGAAACTCAAAGCCTAAATCATAGGTTTCTGCTCAGAACTGAAGCTTTGCGGAGCAGTGTTACTGCTCAACTTAATGGGCAGCTGCACAATGTCATGCTGACTGAATGACGGATAGCATGCTCCATTATTGTTATTGTCTGCTATGTGTGTATGTTTTTCTGGGGAGCACAGATTTTCTCAGCTGTATTTGATTACACAGGATGTCTCTGATTTTATGCTTTATATTTTGGTGTGTCCTTCTTTTAAGTTACTGGCTTTTCTAGCAAATCATTCAGGACTACAGTCACTAAACAATAATAACAGATATTCAAGTTTCAAACTTAGTAGCCTTCAGAAAAAGCATACTATGCAAAGCCTGTTATTCTCACAAGTTTCCAGGTACATAAGACAGTGATTATCTCTGATTTTTGGTCCTTTGTCCTAATGTTAGTTTTCAGTTTTCTCCTTAATTCTTGAGCAAAGAGTTGGAGAGGGTATGGGGTTGCAGTAGAGTGCTTGCTGTGTTCTGACAGCAGTGAGCCGAATAGATAACTTTCTGTGTGGCTGTTATATATGTATTTATTCACTCATTTGATGCAATTAAAAATCTGAGGTATACACTCACAGTCCTACAGCTGGAAGTCTTGGTCGTGTGTGTGTGTGTGTGTGTGTGTGTGTGTGTGTGTGTGTGTGTGTGTGTGTGTGTGTGTGTGTATGTGTCTGTTTAAATGTTTATCTGTATGTATGTATGCATATGTGGGGGGCATAGAGGCTCTCAAGTGTCCATAATTTAGCAGAACATCTCTGATATTTTGTCTCATATTTTTGTCTGTTCCTTATAATGTTTGTGGCTTCCTGGAAAATCAGTGAGGATTGCAGTCACTAATTAATGAGATTTTTAAGACTTAATATCCTTCAGAAAAGTATACTAATGCAAAACCTGTTATTTGGGAAAGTTTTAAGTATATAAAATCAATAGCTCTATGTGATTTTGGTTCTCTGTCAACCCTTATTTTTATCTTTCATCTTGAATCTTGAGCTATGATTTTGAGAGATATATTGGGAGTTTGCAGTGTGTTGCACTGCATATTCTAACAGTGGTGAGCTGAGAAGATAAATGCCTGTGTTGCAGTTATTTATGTATTTATTCATTCATTCAGTTGATCACAATCAAACATTTGAGGTGTATAGTTAAAGTGATATAAGTGGCTGTAATTGATAGGTGTGTGTGTGTGTGTGTGTGTGTGTGTCTGTCTTTCTGTCTTATTATGTATAGGGGTTAGTACAAACTACTGTGTCCAATTTATTTATTTTTTATTACAATATGATATTTGAAGTGTACAGAGTCAATAATGTTGCCTTCAGCTGCTGGGTATAGGGGCTGTTTGAGTATGACAGTGATTGATACTGTTATTTCTTGTTCAATTATTGAATCATTATTATTGCTTAGCAGTAGGGGTATGCATTTGTGTGAAGCCAACTGGAATACTTTGCTGTGGTTATCTTATTAAAACAATTAGCTGAGTTGTGTGCAGTCAATGAGTTGGCTGTAATTGATTAGTCTTGGGAATTGTCTCTGAAAATAACTGCATGTGTGGGGGTGGAGCTGCAGTGTTTTAAAAAGTAGCAAGTTGGCAATGTTTCATTTGCATTGCAGCCAAACATCAGCAGTGTATTTGATAACTGGCTGTTTATGGAGTTTGCGCAGGATGTGTATGATAGCAACTGATCAATGGAACATTGAAGTAGCAAGTAATGGCGTCATCTAACAGTGTTTTGTTTTCTGGTTGAGGGTTTGGCTGTGATTCCTTTCTGTGTGGAATCTGCATTTTATCCATTTCACTGTGTAGGTTTTTATCTGTGTTTTGATTTCTTTTCCCAGACAATAAGCTGTGAAATATATTCCTCTGCCCATTTGGGTTTTTACTTTTATCCCAATCAAACACAAGAGGGGTATGCAGAATGTGACTGTCTTTTTTTAGGAGGGGAAAGAAGTCAGGCACTATTTCCAGACAAGATTTATTTACCCTTGCAAGTAGTTATTGTCTTTGTTTTTTAGGCCATTATTAGATCAAAAGGTTAGAAATAAGGTCTAAGATGCACATCAGATCATCTGTGACTTCTTGGGGACTAATGGCTTCCCAAACCCCTGACTTTAGTTACTTCCTCCAAACATACTACAAAGGATTACTGGCCCCTTAGGGGATGTTAAAAGGAAGCCAGCACCACTAAAAAGTAAGACAAAGTGAGAAAAAGAAGTAATCATTTTGAATGATGTGTGGCCAGGATGAGGGGAAAACAGAGGAGGGCTACTGGGGAGGTGCAGGGGGGGTGTGCAATGGTGGTGGGCATGGCATCTTTTTCTCTAGGTCTCCATTTCACCTAAGGCTTACCTTGTTAACTGCAATCAGATGTTTATATTAAGAAAAGTGGCCACAATGAGTTAGCACATACTGAGACAACCTGTGAATGTGAGTGACCTCATCTGATGTTTGATCACATGTAGTGGTCATACAGCAGCACCTCATTCCAACAAGCCCTACCCATTCAGGTCCTTTTGGAAGCCTCCCTTGATCTTGAGTCACCAAACACCACTTTAATTATAATTGACACATGAGTAAGTGAATCTAAAGCATGTACAATCTTGGGAAGTCACAACAGAAAATTGTGACACACTAAAGGTCATAAAACACACAAAATTATTACCTTCCAGGTGGCAAGCCCTCTGTACCCACCAACATGGTGGTAAGCCCCAACACCCCCAAACTATGTGTTGTTTCTAATGTCACACAGACTGTGCCTGATCATTAAGTTATCTGTCACTGCAACTGCTACTCATCAACTAAAGTTACTGCTGGAAAATAGGTTTAGGGCAAGGTTCAACAAGGGCATACCATTAAATGTTACTTTGTGTGAGAGCGCCACCTGATGGACAACTGATGTGGTGCTCATATGTATACAAGCCACACATCAAGCAACAGAAACTGCACCTGTTATACATGGAGATTCTTCAGCTCTTGAGCTAGATGTTCCTCTTGGACTGGTCATAGTACAGACAGAACACTGTGTAGAAGGTGCATATGACGAATGGCAGGGCCATGAAAGTTTTATAACCTCTTGGCCATTGACATTATTCAGTCAGTCATGTTATGAAAATTGCCATCTTCCTATTTATCACCTCTCATCCACAGGTGTCTAACCTGTCTTGGTTATTACATACCTTACTCTTTAGAGGCTTGTGTTGACTTTCCTGTCATGCATGTATAATACATAATGTTGAGTCACACAGAATAAAAAAATAACCATATCTCACTAAAGTTTACTTTTATAATTACTTCAAATGACCATTTAAATCACAGAGTATCTTAATCTTATTTATTACAGCATGTTTCTTCTACAAGCATAATGTGGTTAGTCTTTTAAGTATTTTCTATAAAATTTAATAAAAGGCATCTAGACAATATTTTTTCATTGTGCATTTTAATAGAATGCAGTTTGGTTTCCTTATCAACTTCTCTGATGATCTAGATATATGCATTTTATGATATGATTTCTTATATAAGATACTTTAGTTTCCCTTTCCCATTAAACAATAATTAGAAGTCTTCTCTATCACAATATCTTACAGACCCACACACACACACACACACACACACACACACACACACACACACACACACACACACACACACACACACACTCATATTCTCCAACTTAAACAAAACAGATCTTAATAACCTATCATCCTGCTATAACCACATTGACAGATTTGCTACTGGCACAGCCTACCAGACACACCACTGTTACAATCTAAATAGCCTAGGATGGCTTGAACTGCCAAGCCTACTGCAGTTCAACCAGCTAATAGTGGCACATAAAGTCCTTTATCAACCAGAAAATACACCTGCTCTAAAAAAATATTATCAGCCCCTACACCAGCACCCAGCCACTGTGATCATCCACTAGATTCCTAGTTCAAACAAATCCAACTACTCAGCTGGGGACTCCCTGTTTGCCAACTCTGTTGGAAAAATATGGAACAGACTCCCAGTTGACTTGATCCTAGAACCCTCACTAACTCAATTCAAAAACAAACTCAAGAAATACTTCAAAGCTCATTGGTTATGTCCTTGCACTAACTCCGACTAGTGACCTCTCTATTTCTTAGGTGCCTTACCTTCAACTACTTCTAACTTTTTTCTACCACTCCATTTCAGGAAGGGTCAATTGTATAACTGCTGCTCAGTGTGTGTTAAACCTGAATATAATGTTATGCATGTTTAACTTTGAAAATAATATTATGTTTTGGAAAGTGTTTTATAATAAGATAGTACTATAAGTGCTAAATACTGGTATTGCTTATGACTGTAATCTTCTTGAAACTAGCATTTACTAAATGTTCAACGTGTATTATTATCTTGGAGCATTTCTCCCCGGGCCTCCGCTGAAAATGGACATGTATCCAGTCGGACTATCCCAGTCAACAAATGTAAAATAAAATAAAATAAATTAATATATATATATATATATATATATATATATATATATATATATATATATATGGATCTAGGACACTTGCTCGAAAAAACAAGTGTCCAAATCCATATATACCCATCACAGTTTAACGAAAGCGCTTTAATCAAAAAAGCGCTTCTGTTAAACTGTGAAAAAAACAAAAAACAAACTTCGCCCCTCTGCACCCCCCACACCCCCCATTTAAATATTCTCACTCCAAGGTCGCACTACAGTGGAGTAAAGGAATATTCCCTTACTTGCACCGCATTGTGACAGGCACACCACTCACACATACCCGAAATTGCTGCTTCGATGAACAGAAATGTTGGGTATGTGTGAGCGCGAATTTGACTTTCGGTGAAAGTTAAATTTGCACAAGTGTATGGGTCCCATATAAATATATATGTGTGTGTGTGCGTGCGTGTGCATGCGTGTGTGTGTGTGTGTTACCATTACTGAACAACATTGCTTCTTATGTTATAAGGGGATGGGGTAAAAAGTACCCCCCCGATACTGGGAACTGTATATAATTACAACAATGCTATACAGCCCTGTAAAGTAGGGGGGTTTGAGTCCAAGAAAGTATGTGTTCTAATGTATTCCCCACATGTTAATGAAATTAAAAACATCTTGTTTAGACATTGGAACATTTTAACTGTCGATGAGGAAGTAAAAAATGAAGTTGGTAATGGACCATGTTGTGTATATAAGGTGGGACTAAATATTAAAAGATTGTTAGAGAGTGCTAAAAATTATCGGAATCTTTTGATGCAGGATGCTTCCACTAAAAAATGTGGTTCTTGTAGACAATGTTTTGCTATAAATGAAAGTAGGGGATGCAAACTGGACGATATAAACAGAACTTATATTAAGTTTATGAAAGGGAATTGTCACAGTACCAATATAATATATCTTGCAAAATGTGAGTCCTGCACAGCTTTCTATATTGGAAAAACTGAAAGGCAATTAAGGAGGCGGATTTATGAACATCTGTATAGGATTAAGGTCCAAGACACCAATAATGCCTTGTATAGACATATTAAACAGTACGGTAATGCTCATGTCTTTAGATTTGCTATAACTGATCAGGTAGTAAAATCCCCACGAGGAGGTAATTTTAAAGCTCTTCTAGGAAAAAAGGAAAGTATGTTGCAGATGAAGACCAATGCCACAAAGTTTCCAGGTAGTAATGATTTTATTTCCATCAAATCTTTATTACAACTATTATAAGTTGAATGTGAACAACTTTTATGCACTTTTTTATGCATATTTAGATTTTATGATATTAGTGATTTATTTAGTGTTAGCCTTGTACACTTCCTGTTTTAAACTGCCATTAGTGAAATATGTGCTGTTCTGTAGGCTATTAGTCACAATTCGACAGATTAGTTTCATAAGCATTTATATTTATTTATTTACATATATTTTTACATATCTTATATTTTGTATATATTATAATTAACATAATTTTAATATTTTTCATGGTAGTGGGTATTATGATCATTATTGCATCTTATTTATTTATTATTTATGTGTTTTTAGTTGTGGAGTACATCATGTTGATTATGTACTTCGATACGTATGGATGTTATTGTGGAAACTTGAATTTAATATGTGTTTTTACAAGTTATATGCACTGGCACTTTAAAAGTTGACGTCAGCTATTTGAAAAAATGTTTTGAATGGATTTGGCGCCAAAAAGTTGTTAAAAATGTTTCTATTTCTGCTGTATAGTTGTCTGATGAAGTCTGCAAATGCAGATGAAAGCGCTTACCATACTTTTTAGACTTTTCTTGTCTATTTTTATTTAATAAACGTTACTTCTATCCTTGTTCGTGTCCTGCTCACTATTTGACTGGATAACCTAGCAGAGACGGATTGCTGTCTCACTGTTTGATTCAAACCTGAATATAATGTTATGTA
Organism: Protopterus annectens; assembly: GCF_019279795.1. Lineage (NCBI taxonomy): Eukaryota > Metazoa > Chordata > Ceratodontiformes > Protopteridae > Protopterus > Protopterus annectens. The sequence continues at coordinate 999,618,969 of NC_056732.1, read as the reverse complement.
TGTTTAACTCTGAAAATAATATTATGTTTTGTAAAGTGTTTTATAATAAGATAGTACTATAAGTGCTAAATGCTGGTATTGCTTATGACTGTAATCTGCTTGAAACTAGCATTTACTAAATGTTCAACGTGTATTATTATCTTGGAGCTTTTCTCCCCGGGCCTCGGCTGAAAATGGACATGTATCTAGTCGGACTATCCCAGTCAACAAATGTAAAATAAAATAAAATAAATTAAAAAAAAAAAAAAAAAAAAAATATATATATATATATATATATATATATATATATATATAGATCTAGGACACTTGCTCGAAAAAGCAAGTGTCCAAATCCATATATACCGATCACAGTTTAACGAAAGTGCTTTAATCAAAAAAGCGCTTCTGTTAAACTGTGAAAAAAACAAACGTCGCCCCCCTGCACCCTCCACACCCCCACATTTAAATATTCTCACTCCAAGGTCGCACTACAGTGGAGTAAAGGAATATTCCCTTAATCGCACCGCAGTGCGACCGGCACACCACTCACACATACCCGAAATTGCTGCTTCAATGAACAGAAATGTTGGGTATGTGTGAGCGCGAATTTGACTTTCGGTGAAAGTTAAATTTGCACAAGTGTCTTGGTCCCATATAAATATATATGTGTGTGTGTGTGTGTGTGTGTGTGTGTGTGTGTGTGTGTGTGTGTGTGTGTGTGTGTATGTATATATATGTATGGCTCTGTCTATTTGCTCACACATGCATACATATGTACATACGTGTGGGAGCACTAAAATAAGTGAAACTCCCAAATACCAATAATTGTTTTGTTGATACAGTTTGGTAAACAAGACAGAAGATCAAGAGGAGTGCGTGACTTACAGTTCTCGAGAGGTCGGGGAATATGTCCCTTCACTGGGGATTGTGGGATCTCAGAGTTAGTATATATATAATTAGCAGGGGGAGTGGGGGTGCAGGTCAACTTGCTCCTTTATAAAAGTGATGGTTTACTTTAGCATGCTCCAAGGTTTATGCTTGGAGTATGCATACTGATGTGCCAATGTTGTTGCTGTCGATTAGAACGTGCTGACATTAGTGACATCGACATTGAGAGGTTTTGAATACTATAAGTACTCCCGTCTTTCTCAACAGTCCACATTAGATAACTTGATATTGCTTGTAATACTTCACCAATTAATACATACGGTTCTACTGAGATCATGTATCTGTATTCTTAGTTTACCATTTTCTATAATGCTTCCAACTCTCTTCCTTTGTTAATACACACCAGCAAAAGCACCATTCTGTATGAAAGTTTTGTAAATAATACAAACGTTATTGATTTGGTACCAACTTGTTTACCAGGTGGAGCCTATGTATTTTTGTTTATTGTATCCTTATTTATAAGAATCTTCATCCATGTTTATCTCATATGTTCTTCAGCATTCAGTGTATCCTTATTACAGTATCATCATAATCTACATGAATATCTGTCAATAACAACATTTCAAGTCTAGGTGGAGGCAGAGAAAGTGACCAAAATGATTGAGCCCACTTTCTAGTGCTATTTTAAGTTTAAGTGAAGATTTGCAGTCTAGCCATATGCACTGATTTCAGTTACACAGTTTAACACAAGACATGACCTGATCAGCCTTATTAGTGTACGACATATTGGCAGGCTGGTGTCACGGTATACCAGAAAGTGTGGAAGAGCCAGGCATAGTACCACGTGAGCTTCAGCGATACTTGCAGCTGTGTAAGGATATTCAGTATATGAAAAGTTGGATAACATAATTTACTTTGACAGACACATCAGATATTAAGTTACTATTATTAATACAAAAAGGAAATAGAAAAATAGATTTCATTTTGGCACCAGTTTCCATGCATGCCACTCTATTACAGGAGTTACTGAGGGAACAACATATGTTAATATACCAAAAGCAAAGAAATCCTTAAACTAGAAATATCCTTCACATGGCTGTTTCAGCTAAGGGGTTGGAGTCGGTGGAAATTGTTGTATTTGTAATGGAGACCTTCAAAAAGGCAGTACAATTATGTTTGCTCACTCATTGCTATTGCAGAGAGGATACAGCGTCTTACAAGAAACTGATAAAGTTTCAAAGTGACTAAGGCAAATAATTTTCAAAGCACTAAACTATATACAGATAAAGAAATTAATTTGAAAAGCTGATGCCTTTAGCCTGAATATTCAGTAGATGAAGTTTCTGAAGGAAGGACTTTCTTCATATTAAGCATCTTTGTACCAAACAAAAGCTTGAACACTGTTAAAATTCCCAGTGGCTGAATAGTAAATGGTGCTATTTTACAAGCAGTTTAATACGTGGGAAGCAGCTTTATCATTTCTGCTTGGTGGCCTTGATGAGCAAGCCAGCTAGCAGCACACAAGGAATGCAGGCAGTCATGATATAGTTCTTGGGAGAGGTCCAAGATCACCCACCTGACAAGTTTGCAGATGTGCACAAGGGCATTTCCTGGAAGTAGCTGGCCAGCCCTTACACTTCAGGTCTTCAAAATGCAAAGTTAAAAAGCCCATGTCTCTCCCTTGGAAAGCCTATAATTTGAGGAAGAAATGAAAACAACTATGAGGTGTTAGCATTGGGTTCATGACAATGTGTCAACAGCTGTAAACATTGAAAGACAGTATCAAAAGCAAAACATTGATGTTTGAAATATCAATGTATAGGGAGAAAATGTATATAGGTTCATAGGTACGTACTAGGCTATCTGCCCGAGGGCATTTATAAGCCTAGCCAGAGTGTGTCAGCTTTCGCCGCCCCATTGATCAATTAACTGAGCCTCTGTCAAGAAGAGCCAATGAAGTGATCCCAGGGGTGTATTTTCTGTTACCATCCACTCGTCAAGGTTTCTCTTCAAGAGTGTTAGTGAGAGGCTCTGCCTAATGTAGTTAGGAATTTTGTTCCAAAGCATGGGGAGACTCTGACAGGAATCTATCCCTCCAGCATATTCTATTTATAGTTGTGGTGAGGTTTAGCTCACTCGAGCGAGTGGCTCGCAGTGACTTGGATTTTTTTAGGTGGAGCATGTCCATCAATTCTGAGTTGGACATGGCTTTGTAAGTTGGGCAGAGATCACCTCTGAGTAAGCGATATGCCAGTGAGTACAGCCAGAGTTTTTCCAGTCGGGCTGCATAGGACATATGTATGAGGCCAGTAATCCTCTTGGTGAGGTATTTTTGTGGTCTTTCCAGCTGTTAAAAAAAGTAATTAGATGACTCCGTAATAATCCACTGCGAAAACACCTAGAAGTGCCCAAAAAAAAAAAAAAAAAACGAAGATTCCAAATGTAAATCCACGCATATAACCAAACATCCACTTGCAGTTAACCAGCCACTAAATCTCTGTGTTGTTTCGTATCTTGACTCAAACAGTACATAAATGCGATAAATGCGATGATTAGATGAAGTAGTTCCAAGTTTAATCCATAACTGACACGAACAACATGTAGATATATAAATAAACGTGAATGTAAAAATATAATAGTAACAGTGCAGAGTTAAGCGCTTTCACCCATTAACGCTGGGTTTCATCAGAACTCATTAACCAGCTGTTCACGGACCCTTAAATGACTTTTTTGGCGCCAATATAGTTTTAAAACTTTAAAGATATACCATAACAGAATTGATTAAAACATTTATCTGAATATGTATATAATCATATATTTCATATACAATAAAATAGCTAACTTTTATATTACTTAATGTATAATGAATTGTGAATACAATAAAATCATTTGTGCTCCGCTAAATATATATCATTGCTACACTCTTGATTATCTATAACTGACACGAGCAACATGTAGATATATAAAAAAAACGTGAATGTAAATATACAATAATAACAGTGCAGAGTTTCTGTGCTTTCCTAGAATGTAAATAAATGCCTTCGTGCATCCACTTATATATAAATATTAAAAACTGTATATAAACAGTAAAAAATATATAATAACAACCATATTTTGTCCCTAATATAAATGAACATGATATCCCTGATAAAATAATTTAATATAATATAATAATGCAATAAAATATCGCAATTAGACTGTAATATACACACTTGACATAGTGAAATTACTTGTACATTAACAATCAATATGTACAATTATCTGTGTAAAAAATGTTCTAAATTAATATAAATATAAATATATATAAATTATTGGTTCCACAAGTTAATGTTGTCTATAGTGTCCCATTTGGCAATGATTTTAAAATTGTATTACTACATGTGTATAAAAAATATATACTATATAAAAACTATATGCAAGAAAACAATATATAGACAGTATAAAAACAATATAATACACAACATTCTTTTTTTGTGTGTTCTTAATAATACTTTTTTTAAAAAATCATTCTCAATAAAAACTTTGTTAATAAAAAGAAAGAAATGTTGTGTTCATAGAAGACTGTATAATCTCATTATAATATACATCTGTGTAATCATATATTTAGGGGGCATATCTAGAGATGTGTAATATGGTAATTTTTAACAATATTTGGAATTTAATAAAGGTTTTATGGGTATGTGGTCATTTAAGCCTGGGGGAGTGGTGGCGTCTAAATAAATTTGCCACCATACTTCTTTGTAACTTAATAAGCTTTTAATGTCTCCTCCCAAAGGGCTAGGTTTTATTATTTCTAAAATAATGAATCTAAAGTTGTGATTATCTCCTTCATTAAGAATGTGTTTATATAAAGCATTATTTGTATCTTTAGTTTTGATACTGTAGATGTGATCATATATTCTTTTCCTTAAATTCCTCTCTGTTTTGCCTACATAAAAACTAGAGCATATTTGACATATGCTTAAATATATGACCAATTTGCTATTACAATTCCCCAGTTTGCTGTATACACAACTTTTCAATTCATTATTTAACTTAATAATGTATTTGTCTGACATATATTTGCATTGTCTGCATGACCCACATTTTAAGCTTACATTTTCCCTTTTGTGTATGTCAATCTTTTTGTCTTTTTTGAATTCCACCATGTTTTTTATATTAGTACCCATCTTAAAAATAAAATTGGGTTTCAAACCTATTACTCGTGTAATCTGAACATCATTAAATATTAGGTTCCAAGTGTCATTGATAATATGTTTTATATAACTAGCTGCCATGTTATATTGTATCACGCATGATTTATTGTATCTTTTGCTCGGATTCAAACCTGTTTCTTCTATTTTTTGTTCCGTTTCCTTCAATGATCTCCCAACTCGGTTACTTAACACAGGTTGATATCTAGAGTTCCTGAATTCCATAATATATGCAATTGTAGTATCCATCATATAATTGGGGTACCCTCTTTGCAAAAATAATTGTTTTATATAATCTAGTTCCTTTTTTAAATCATTGTCACAAGATGTCATGCGTGCTGAACGTATACATTGACCCTTAAAAATATTATTTTTTAAAATTTCTGGATGGCAGCTGTTATAGTGAAGATAGCTGTTAGAAAAAGTATCTTTTCTATAAATGGTCGAGGAAACTTGATGTGCCTCATATTTTATTAATGTGTCTAAATATGGTACACCTGTGTTGTTGTAAGAATGTGTAAATTTCAAATAGTTGCTGCTAGAATTTAAAAAATGAATAAATGTACCTAATAACAACTCGTCTGCTCCCCACAATATATAGATGGCATCTAAAAATCTTGAGTAGTACACAACATGTTTAAAAAATTCACATGTGAATAAAATGTTATCTTCCCAGTCCAACATAACCAAATTTGCATATATGGGGGCACAAGCTGCACCCATAGCAACACCTCTTGTCTGTTTAAACAGTTCTCCTTCGAAATATATATAATTGTTATCGAGAACTATGGACATCATTTCCTGTAATAAACTTATTTTGTTCCAATCCATGCTGGTATGTTTTCTTATACTGTTGCTAAAAGCTACCAGTCCTTCATCTTTTGGAATGCAAGAAAATAGATCAATCACATCAATGGTTAAAAATATAATATTATCCAACTTAACATTTCTTGGAAAATTCATTAAAAAGATCCAAGAATCTTTAACCATGTGAGACACATTCTCATAAATGAATTTCAATTTGGAGTCAATATATCTTCCAATAGGGAAGGTTTTGGACTGACTACCAGACACTATGGGTCTGAAAGGGGGGTCAGATGTATCTTTGTGTGTCTTCGGGATACCTACAAAAGTAGCCAATTGTGGAAATTCAACCTTCAAGAATTCATATTCATCTTTGGTAATTCTTGCTTCAATATAATATTCTTCGATATATGAATCTATTCTACAATAAGCTATATTTGGTTCATTGATGGAAATGGTAATGTAATTTCCAGAATTGTGTAATATCTCATACATTTTCATAATGTATCTATAGTTATCATATAAAACTATACCACCCCCTTTGTCAGGCCTCATTACTCTTATATTCTTGTCATTGATAATAGTGTTTAACAAGTTCCTATCCTCTGTACTCAAATTGCTATGTTGAGTCATTTCCTTCAATTTTTTGTATTCATAATAAATTTTCCTAGATGTAATTTTATCGTATAAGTCCACTTTTGGGTGTGTTGGTGGATTAAAGGTACTTGTTTTCCTTAATAAAGAAAAAGAATTTTGATCATTATCATGTGAACTTATTTTGTTTGTATTACTCTGTACATTATTAAAAAACAATTCTAAGTTGATTTTTCTAACATATTTTTTAAAATCAATAATGGTGTTTACCAAGTTGAATTTGGGGTTAGGTATAAACTTCATCCCCTTACTAAATAAATTAAAATGTTCCTTTCCTATGACACTATCAGTATAATTAAATATATTAAAATTGTCAAGTGTATGTATATTGCCTTCCACTTTAATAGCCTTGTTCTCAAAGCTATCATCTTTATTAGTCACCAAGTCCTGGTTAGTATTCAATACTGGAAATTTACTGTGTCCCTTACAAAGCTCTGATTTCGATTCCACTGCGGTTGTATTGATTGTTTCCCCTCTCTCTGAAAATCCTTCCTATTAACATATCCTTGATTGTGTGTATGCATTGTATTATTTCCCCCTTGCCTAAATTCTCTGTTATATACTTCACGTGATTGTGTTTTGTGGTCTGTAAATTCATAATTCTTAGTAATACCCCTACTACTTGGCCATGTGTAAGCTTTGTTAGTATTGTAATGTTCAGTATCTCTTTTCAACTTGTTAGTTTTACGTTTGTTTGTGTTACTAATGTGTTTGTTGGCTTCATTGAATTGCTTGTTGTATAAGTGTTCCCACTGAGGGAATACTAAATCATTCAATATATTATTATTAAGTGTCTCAGCTTCTAATATGTATTTACTCAGTTTTTCATCGTTATATTTCATTAGTAACTCCATATATTTGAATCCACAACTGTCATAAAAATCATTAAATTCCTTTTTTAATTTCTCTGAATATTCAAAGCCCAAAGGTAACTTGAAAAATCTCAAACCTTTAGGAACCATTTTTAAATCCATATTTTTTGACAAATATACATTGTCCACTCTCAAGTCATTAATATTTTTCAATTTTTTACCAAACTTATAAATCAATGTCTTTAAACTGTCATTATCATAATTTTCTAACATAAATTCGTTATTAATGGCATTTGCATCGTTCATGTTGTAATTAAACTGCAAAAAATTGTTAAATCTATTAACATTGTCAGTTCCATTGATATGTTCTGTTGTCATTCCTGTACCATTAATCATATTACTAGTACCTTTACTTTGTGTTGTTTGACCAGTAACTGTAGAAGAAGTTTTGGTGGGGTTAGTTCTTTTTGGTTTAGTTCCTATTCTGGTGACCTCATCGTTGATATCGTATAGGGAAAAGTCAAAAGTAAAATTAGAAAGGTTAATTTTGCTACGATTTTGTGAGTCATTTATATCCAGAGCATTCAAATTTTTAGTTATTTGTCCATTGGGAATGTCCAAGCTGTCTGAGGAAACGTTGACAGCCTGTTCATCCATTCTTGATATTTCCTGGTAAACAATATTGTCCTTGTCATTAATCCGTTTGGATCTTAGTTTCATGTTCCCTATAGGAGAATTAAAAGTATCTAATCTGTCCATATGAGTGTGACCACTCTGAGGTCGCAATTCTGATGTCTTATTTTGAATAATAGTAGCCGTTTTATCAGAGGTCTGCGCTACTACTTCACTTTGTAATAATTGCTTCACTAAGCATGTTAAATGTTTCAGTTCTTCCTTTAAGCCTGAAATCTCGCTCTGTATGTTTACCATTTCCTCAGTATTAGCTGGTGTTGTTTCGGATGTTTTCCCCTTAGGAGGCGATGCACCGGTGTATCCCATTGCAGCCAAATTCACTAGTAAAAAAAGTAATTAGATGACTCCGTAATAATCCACTGCGAAAACACCTATAAGTGCCCAAAAAAAAAAAAAAAAACCGAAGATTCCAAGTGTAAATCCACGCATATAACCAAACATCCACTTGCAGTTAACCAGCCACTAAATCTCTGTGTTTCGTATCTTGACTCAAACAGTACATAAATGCGATAAATGCGATGATTAGATGAAGCAGTTCCAAGTTTAATCCATAACTGACACGAACAACATGTAGATATATAAATAAACGTGAATGTAAAAATATAATAGTAACAGTGCAGAGTTAAGCGCTTTCACCCAGCTTTCCAGCTGTTGGAAGTGTCTTGTGAGGTACATCCCAAATGGGGCATTGTACTCTATGATGGGTCTGATGAGTGACGAGTAGAGGGGCTCTATAACCTCTTTATTTCTAGATGCAAACCCTTTAGTAATTACATGGGCTACATAGAAGGATTTCCTAACTACTTTGGCAATATGATTGTCAAAGGAGAGATTACTATTTACCTGGGTTCCCATATCTCTTGTTACCTCTTCTGTATTAAGGGGGCTACCACCTATGTGGTGATTCATGGGTGTTTTGTTTTTCCCAAATGAGATGACTATGCATTTTTTGGCATTTAGCTTGAGACCATGACTTTGACATCAGGTGTCCATCTCAGTAAGGCCCTTTTGGAGAATGTCCATGTCAGCCGGAGAGTCAATTATGGCTCCCAGTTTGCAGTCATCGGCGAACTTGGTTAGCCATAGTCCTCCTGTATTTGCCTGTACTTCTGAGAAGTATATGCTGAACAGTAGGGGTCCCAGGACCGAGCCTTGTGGGACACCACTTTGACTGGTTTAGAGTCGGACCTGGTGCCCGCTATTCTTACCGTGTGAGTTCTGTCTGTAAGCCAGTTGGCACCCCATCTCATGACGTAGGGGTTTATGTTCTGGCTGGTGAGGTTTTCTATAATTACCGAGTGGGGAATGGTGTCAAAAGCCTTGGCGAGGTCAAGGTAGGCTGTGTGAACCACCTTCCCCTCATCTATGGCCTTGGTGACTGTCTCGAAGAAGTCAACCAGGTTTAGTAGGCATGATCTGCCCTTAACAAAGCCGAACTGGGTCAGATCAAGTGTTTTGAGGTTCCCAATGTCTTTGTTAATGAGTTCCATGATGATGCATCCCATAGCCTTGCAGACCAGGCTAGTCAGGCTTATGGGGAGATAGTTACCAGGATCAGTTGTGGCCCCTACTTTGTGGAACGGAATAACCATTGCTGTGCGCCATTCTATGGGCACATAGCCTGTGGAGAGGCTGAGGTTGAACAGTGTGTTTAGGTGGGGGGTTAGTTCATTCTGTAGTTCGTGCAAGACGCAGCCTGGGACACCATCTGGCCTCATTGACGCTGTGTTTTGGCTTTTGAAAGGGCTGTTTTCACCTGTGCGTCTGTGATTTCCGGGACACTACACTTTTCTGGTATTGTTGCGGGCCCTTTTGGGGGTGAGAGGGGGTGAAGTTTGAACTGAATCTATCTGCCAGGATGTTGGCAATATCAGTAGGTTCAGTATATTTTGTGCTATTTTGCACTAGCTCAGAACATATCTGCGAGTTGCCACTTAGATTCTTGACATAGCTAAAGAAGGCTTTGTGGTTATCTTTTGAATCCTTGGCTATTTTTCTTTCAAAGTTAGCCTTGGATGATTTTATGAGGGACCTTAACTTCTTACTGATACTGATCAGGGATGTCTTTCCTTCTTGGGATTTGCATTTTTTCTGAACTAGTTTCCTCCTTCTATTGTATACCCTGTTTATGGCAGGGGTCCACCAGACTGGTTTCCTTCTCTTAGCGGAGAGAGTCTTGGTTTTGCTAGGGATGGCATGATCTATGCATCCTTGTAGGTGCTCATGGAGTGCGTTTGTAAAGGTTTCTGCATCTTGGACACTGTTATCCTTTAGCGTGGGGGCTGTGAAACTTACCACCTCTGTTTTAAGTAAGGTGAAGTTTGCTATAGAAACGTTTTTCACTATAGTTTCCTTGGTTGGGGGTGGTGGTGTGGTGTGGACATCCAGAGAGATTAGTTTATGGTCTGATCTAACCAGTGATGGGTTGACCTCCAGTGCGGAACACCTGCTGCCCATGTTGGTGATGACCAGGTCCAATATGTTTTCACCTCTGGTAGGGGAGTTTACCAGCTGATCCAGGGCATTTGAGTTGATAAATTCCAGGAAGCGCTGGATATGTATATGTATATATATATATATATATATATATATATATATATATATACACACACACACACACACACACACACACACACACACACACACACACACACACACACAGCAGGTTGTGTGTGTGTGGAAGCATTTACCCTGAAAAAAGCTGTTTTTGCTTTGTTTGCTTTGTTTTTGACATTTTGAATATCAGTGTTCTGTTACTCAACATTCAAAACATTTAATAAAATAACATGACTCTGTTAGCATCAGATGAAGCAGGACTGATGGACACATCATTGAAAGGTGCACTGAAGGGGGATTGCAGATCTGGCATCCATTGAATACGACCTTCGCTAACAAGGCTTCAGCTAAAGTCTCAACTTCTAAGGAAACCTTTGCTAATTTCCATCAAGTAAAAAACCCACCATGGCAAAGATTTAAAATTTTCTTTGACAAAACAGTAACATACCCACTTCTAAGATGGTTCCCATTGTATGTGAGAGCATCTTCTAGTCTGTACTAGAGTCTCTTATTCTCTTTATGAAAAGAGAGCTTTTCAGGTAAGCACTAAAACTCACTGCTAAGTTTGTCAACTTCATGAATTGTTTTTTGCAAAGTGAATTCAGCAGTACACTACTTTTTTATCAAGGGTTATTTTGCATTGTAAAAGTGAGTGTGAGAGCATTTAGTTTGATTGTACGTCACTGTTTACCAGTCACAGAATATATTTCTTGTATGTTGTATAGCTGATACAAATATCATAGCCTACTATTAAGCGGAAAACAAAATTCTTATAACAGTGAAATTACTGCCGAGTTTGAAAGACTAGGAGAAAGGAATGGAGGGCAATGATAAAGCTGAACACTTGTCCCTCATTGCGTGTCGAATGGCTGTATGTACTGCATAAAAGGCATAACTTGTTTAGGTATTTACAGAAATATAAAGTAGATCTAGCATTTATTGTGGAGAGAAACGTGGCCAGATGTCACGCCAGTTGTTTTTATGTAGCTTGACTCACCATAGACATAGATGATCAATGAGGTTACCCCAAGAGCTTTTAGTATTATTTCTGCATACAACACTGGGATGGCAGCTTGTGGCTCAGAGATACGAAACTGAAGGAAGATGAATCGATGAATTTCATACTCTCATGGGATTGTTTTTGGCATCATGAAAACGGATCATAAAAGGGCATTCCAGCTTTCTTTGCTTGCCTGTACACTCAAAAAGATTTCTGGAAATGTGATTACTATTCCATAGTCATAGGGTCATAGGTTCATAGGTTCATAGGTTCATAGGGTCATAGGTTCATAGGTTCATAGGTTCATAGGTTCATAGGTTCATAGGTTCATAGGTCCATAGGTTGGTACTAGGCTGTCGGCCCTAGGGCCTATGCAAGCCTAGCCATAACAATTTCCTGGATATTTCTTCCCACAATATTTACTTCTCCAGGCCCCTGTCTCCAATCCAGTCATCAAGGTTCCTTTTGAAGAGGGCCAATGAGGTGCTCTGCTTGATATGTATGGGCAGTCTATTCCAGAGTATGGGGAGTCTCTGGGTCAGGAACCTATCCCTCCAGCATGTTTTGTTCATTGTGATGACAAGGTTTAGATCCCTGGAGCGTGTGGCTCTGAGGGATTGGGATTTCTTTAAGTGGAGCATGTCCAACAGCTCAGGGTTTGACTTGGCCTTGTATGTTAAGCATAGATCACCTCTGAGTAGACAATATGCCACAGAGTATAGCTAGAGTTTTTTTAGACGGTCAGTATATGGCATCTGCTTTAGGCCTGTGATTCTTTTAGTGAGGTATTTCTGTGGCCTTTCCAGCTGTTGCAGATGTCTTGTGAGGTATATACCAAACGGGGCATTGTACTCTATAATGGGTCTAATGAGAGATGAGTACAGTGGGACAATGACCTACTTTTTTCTGGATGAAAAGCCCTTAGTGATGAGGTGTGCCACATAGAAGGATTTCCTGACTGTTGTGGCAATGTGGTTATCGAAAGTGAGACCACTGTCCACCTGTGTCCCTAAGTCTCTCATCACACTTTCGATGTTTAGTGTCCTGCCACCTATGTGGTAATTCATAGGTACATGTTTTTTCCAAAGGGGATAACTATACATTTCTTGGCATTAAACTTGAGCCCATGGCTCTGGCACCAGGCATCTGTTTCTGTAAGGCCCTTTTGTAGAATATCCACATCATTTGGGGATTCAATAATGCTTCCAGTTTGCAGTCATCTGCAAACTTTGTTAGCCAGAGTCCCTTAGTGTTGCCCTGTACTTCAGAGAAGTAGATGCCAAACAAGAGTGGTCCCAGGACTGAACCCTGAGGTACTCCACTTGTCACTTGTCTGGAGCTGGATTTGGAGTCGGCTACTTTTACAGTCTGGGTTCTGTCAGTAAGCCAGTTAGCAACCCATCGAGTGACGTAGGGATTTATGCCCAGCTTAGTAAGTTTATCTATGATTCCAGAGTGGGGGATGGTGTCAAAGGCCTTGGCGAGGTCCAGATGGGCTGTGTGGACTGTCTTACCCTCATCCACAGCTCTGGAAACTGATTCGAAGAAGTCAATCAGATTCAGGAGACAAGATCGGCCCTTCACAAATCCAAACTGGGTGGGGTCCAGTGTTTGAAGGTTGTCAATGTCTTTGTTTATAAGTTCCATGATAATGTGTTCCATGCCCTTGCAAATCAGGCTTGTCAGACTGATGGGACAGTAGTTCCTGGGATCTAAGGTGAATCCTCCCTTGTGGAGCGGGATAACTGTAGCTGTGCGCCACTCAGTGGGCACGAAGCCTGAGGTGAGGCTATGATTAAACATGACACTTAGGTGAGGTGCCAGTTCATTTTGTAGTTCATGTAGTACACAGTCTGGGATGTCATCTGGTCCCATGGATGCTGTATTCTTAGCTTTGGAGAGTGCGGTTTCTACCTGTGTGGCCGTGATTTTTGGAATTTGGCAATATTTTGGTATTGAGAAGGGCCCTTTAGGTGGTGAAAGGGGGGTGAAGTTGGCACTAAATCGATCTGCCAGGATATTGGCAATATCCTTGGGATCAGTATATTTAATGCCATTCTGTTGTAACTCAGAGCAGATCTGAGCTTTGCCATTTAGATTCTTGACATAACTATAGAATGCCTTGTGGTTGTCTTTGGAATCTTTGGCAATTTTATTTTTGTAACTAGCTTTTGAGGATTTTATGAGGGATCTCAGCTTCTTACTGAGGTTGGTGAGGGAGTTTTTTGCATCCTGGGATTTTCCTCTTTTTTGCAACAGTTTCTTCCTTCTGTTGTATAGTTTGTTTATAGCAGGGGACTACCAGATTGGCTTCCTTTTTTTGGAGAAGAGCATCTTGGTTCTATTTGGGATGGCACGATCCATGCACGAGTGGATGTGCTCATACAGTGCCTTAGTGTAGGATTCTGCAGTCGAACTTCCAGATCCTGTCTGCGTGGGTGTTGTGAAGTTTGTCACTTCTGACTTCAGTAGCTTGAAGTGGTCTTTGGAGAAGTTTTTTAAGGAGGTTTCCTTACTGGGGTGTGGGGGTGGGATGTGGATGTCAAGGGTGATTTGCTTATGGTCAGACCTGACCAATGAGGGGGTGACCATTGGTGTGGAGCATCTATCTACCATGTTGGTAATGACCAGGTCTACGATATTGGAGCCCCTGGTGGGACAATGGATTAGTTTATCCAGGGCGTTGGAATTTATGAATTCCAAGAACCGTTGGGAAAAGGAGTTGGTACCCGAGTAGTTTTCCCAATTAATGGCAGGGTAGTTGAAATCACCCAGTATTAGGGTGTTTGGTTGTATCTTAATATTTTCCAGTATGTTTAGAAAGGTGTAGTGAGAATCTTGGGGCATGGTTGGGGATCTGTAGCAAGCTACAATTTGGACTGCAGTCTTACCTAGTGTTAGTTGCACCTGGAGAATTTCAGATGCATTGTGTTGGGAAACTAGCCTGGAGGTGTGAATATCCTTGGTGAATATGGACACTCCCCCACCTTTAGTGTTTCGGTCCTGGTTTTGTGGCCGAAAATTGTGGTAAGAATTGTAGCCTGGTATTGCAGGGGTGCTCTCTGGAGCCTTGAACCAGGTCTCAGTTACTGCACAGATATCGATGTTCTCCATTTTTAGGAGTGCCTCGAGAGAGTGCATTTTGATGTTTAGACTTCTAGCATTACCTTCAACAATTGCTTATTGTTGGGCTACTTCAACATTATCTGAGATTCTACAATGGAAAGGTCTAATTGTTTTTTTTTTTTTTTTATACATTGCCTGTTTATTGTTTAGTCACAGAACAAATAATAATGGATAGTCTGAACTGGTGGATGGGGTGATAGAACTTCTATAATATATACACTGTCCACCCACAGTTCATGATTCTGTTAAGATAACAGTCCCTATGAATCAGAAACAAGTCAAACGTGGCAGCAAGATGGCTAATGTGATGATGTTGAGCAGTGAGACATGGTTCTGAGGTAATTATCAATTAAATAGGAGTCATTTAACACCACAATAATCATCCACTTAAGAAATCCATTGGCACAAATCACAGTGCTACTGAATACAAAACTGTACAGTGGTCCTGAAGTGCATATGAATCATGCATGTAAGTATTCACATCCACAT
Source organism: Protopterus annectens (assembly GCF_019279795.1). Classification (NCBI taxonomy): domain Eukaryota; kingdom Metazoa; phylum Chordata; order Ceratodontiformes; family Protopteridae; genus Protopterus; species Protopterus annectens. Next base: position 999,603,775 of record NC_056732.1, on the reverse strand, counting down.
GCACAACATCACAACTCTGCAAGAATTACTGATAGGTATAATATGTGTCTCCCAGCAAAGTCTCTGTCACTTCTATTCATATTAACTGGGGAGAAATGGGAGCACAGGATTGTCACGAAGGAGGAAGAGTGAGCAGAAGGACATACAGAAGGATACAGTGAAGGGAAGAGTAGTGCCGTATTATGAAAAGGTATTCCTTTGGGGAATACAAATGCTGTTTTTAATTATTTAGTTTTTATTTCATTCACTGCATTTTTATCAACAGGTAAGTGGACTGGTCAGGAGAAACTTTTTAGCCATGACTTGGCCCCATAGGACAACAACTGAAACTACAGAAAAAAAAGGGGGAGTAACAGAGCAAATGTTTACAACACAGACTGACAGCAGTCTGTAATAATAATATAAATGGACAGTTTACAATACATGTTGAAGATCAGTTATTTACAATATGCACTATACAACCTGATTAATCACTTTGATTAATAATAATTACTCGAAGCATTTATTTACAGTATGTACAGTTCCTGTGGACATTTATTACATTTAAATCAGCAGAAACACTTTTTTGTTTAAGATGCAAAAACCAAACGGCTGCAGGTACACTGAGGTGCCCAAAACGCACAACAACAGCAAAAGTAAATTAAGGCACCAAAGTTACACACTGGAAATCAGTCACTGTTCTTTATTGCAGAAGACAAACGGTAAGCGCTTTCACAACTTAATGTTGCTTCATCAGACCACATCACTACAACTGATGCTTGGTTAAATACTAGGACAATTAGTATGACATCACAATTTAAATATTTTGAGTAATATCTCTTTAAATTGTGATGTCATACTAATTGTCCTAGTATTTAACCAAGCATCAGTGACTGATTTCCAGTGTGTAACTTTGGTGCCTTAATTTACTTTTACTTTTTTGTTTAACACTGAACGCAACATTGAAATTTGCTGTGAGTTGTCATTCCAATCCCTTTTCTTTATCGCAAGAACAGCCAATTCCTATAACAAGGTTTGTTTTAGTTTGCTTTTAAACATGTCAGCTGTGTCTTCCTATCTAGCTTCTGCAAGGTGTTGATTTTAAATTGTATGTACAAGCTTTGAGAATGTTCTTTCACATACAGCTGTTTTGAATCTGGGTCTAACCAGGATTAGTATTTCATCATAGAATAGTAATACTATGAGGCAAAAGTAGAAAGAAAGACCACAAGGCAACGAACAAGCCAAAAATAAACCAAGAAATTTATTATACTTAGTGCCTCGGCTATTCAGCCTTCAGGCTGGTTTATTTTTGGCTTTTTCGTTGCCTTGTGGTATTTCTTTCATCATGGAATACCCTTTCACCTATAGCTGTTTTGAATCTAGGTCTAATCAGAATAAGGGTTTCATCATGTTCATGTCTTAGGTATTAGCTTTGTTATCTTATAATGCAATTTTGTTTTTAATGGGGGGATGGAGTTCCAGTTTGATAATTTTCTAGATCTGTGAGGAAAATATCAGGGTTGTTCTTTCATTGACTGGTAACCAGTTAATGTGTGCTAAGAGCTGGCGATCATGGATGAAAGGAAATCCACAAATGTTAATTTTTATATTAATATTTTTTGTGTATTAATGTTATTAATATAAGTCTGTATTCAGTTTTGGGGGTCAGTACATCCCTTGCTAAGGTGTGGTGGATAGCAGGGGCTAGCACATAAGATATTATGTAGCACAAATTTAGTTGTCAAAGGACCTTGTTAATGATATTGTTAGCATGCTTTGTGAAACAACGTGAGAAGGTTAATCTCAGTTGTCTTTGTTCAGACACAGTTGGCAAGAAGTTGTGATTTGTGTCTGTTACACATCTATAGGGATTTTTTCCATGGTTCTGAAAACCTTGATACTGGACTTTTTCAGTGTTGATGAGCAATCTATTGCAGGTCCAGTTATATTATCATTGTGAAATTGGCTTTCGGTTTCTGATATTGGGTGGGAAAGTCTTTACTAAAATCTAAGAAAAAGAGGTCATCAGCATACACAATTAAGTTAAATCAAGAGTTCACAGGTCAAGTTCTTAATGATATGCGACAATAGAGATGGTCTGAAAAGAGATTCTTGGGTGACTCCTGTTGGAAAAAACCTTGGTTAGAAAATCAGTTATCTGAAGGACTATGTGGGACTGAATTTGTCTGAAACAGAATAAGTGACATTATGCTAAGCACTTTGAATCTGGTATATAAAATAATGTAAATAGTGTACATATCATTTCAGAATAACTGAGGACACAGAAAAGCTGAGGACACTACTTTTGTATGCCTTCTGTGAAATAAGTTTGTGTTTCTACATACTTCTGCCTCCTGTGTGTTTTTAGTACATTACACAGTCCATTAAACATACCCTCCCTAGCCTGAAGTAACATTTCAACTGCAGTAAAATACAATAATAGAGATTGTCTGCTCTAATTAGACCTCATTCCTCCTTGAGTTTCCTCAAGACCAAAACAGGCTTATCACAATAAAAGTGATGCCAGTATTTTATAATGGCTATCTTACTGTCAATCTTTGTAATGGCAAAAATTCACGTCTGTCTTGAACTTTGTACAGATTTGAAGCTAGAACATCCTTCCAATCACTTAGACTTAGAGTATTAAATTCCCACTAAAGGGCAGATATAACTGCTCAGGTAGAAGGATCTGGGTTATCTGAATATCACAAAATAGCCATCATTGTGGGTCATAATTAGCAGCAACATTTTGCTACCACAAATATTTTCACCTCAACTTATATTGGCAGTTTGCAAAACCAAAATAATCTCAAATGAAAAACTTGCCAATACATTGAGAAGGATTCATGAACGCCTGCACTTAGTGCTGTTATGTGCACGCCACTCACACTACAGCTCACTATTTAGTATTCATTAAGCAGCTGTGTACTGCATGCATGCCCTGAAAACAAGGGTAAGTGCACAATATGCTAATGAAGGCTCGGCTTAACTAGCTTAGTCACATGCTAATTAAGTAATCCAACATGGCAGTTATTCAGGAATGTAAAAAGAGAGCATACATACTCAATGCTCTTTTTTGCCCTGCAGTCCAAACTGTTCGGAATATAGCCATAAAGACAATTAGAAAAAAAAAAAAGAAATACTAGGGGTTGATGCTACCATCATTAACCTGTATGTGCAACAGGCTTTAATTCAGGGTGCTGTTGCTGCTGCCAGACCTAAGCCAAGAAGAAGGGATGTTCAGACCCCCTCTTATTGATCATGGACTGCATGATACAGAAATTGTAGAGCAATGCAGGGTGGACAGGGATACACTAGGGGAAATATGCAACCTCTTCCACCCTCACTTGACATCCCAGGGAAATCATGGACAACCTATCCCAGTGGAAACAAAGCCATGGGTAGCATTACATATACTAGCTACAGGTTCTTTCCAGAGACGCACACGGAATATATTATGGATGTTACAGGCCTCACCATCTATTTTCCATGTTTCCCAGAGGAGAGGGCTATGACCATGCAACAATTCTATGCCATAGTATACTTCTCTGAGGTTCTGGGGGCCATAGATTGCACACACATAGAAGTAAAGGCCCCACCTGGTGAACAGGGATGAAGGTATATCAACAGGAAAGGATAACACTCTGTCAGCTGTCAGGTTGTCTGTAATGCCCAATGGATCATCTACAACATGTGTATGCAGGTTACCCTGGCAGTTTCCATGACTCACTCATATGAAACACCTAGTTTGTTAGTCTGAGGTTCCACAAGAGCATCTAGTGGAGGATGTAGGTTATGCACTGGAAGCCTGTGTCATGACACCCATGAGAAACATGCAGAACTGCACTGAGCAAGGATGCAATGATTGCACAAGTATAGCAGCAGGTAATTATTAATCAAAGATAAACCACAGGCCAATGAGACTCTGACAGATAGTCTGACCATTAAAAAAGCAATATACACCAAATAATGCAAAAAGTAATGGATTAGTGTTTTTAAGTATAAACTTTTTCAGCTAAAACACAGTGTTTGAACTCCATTTAAATAACAAAATGTATTACATCACATGATCACGTGATCACATGACTGCTGATAAAAAAATAAAGGTAAAAAATGTAAAATTTCAACAAACTATCTCTCCAAAACCTTCAGTTTTAATAAACATGAAATAGAAATAAAATCATTAAGCCCTGGCCAGCTACCAGCATTTAATTGTAGTTGCCAATATAATTCACATTTCTACAAAAGCAGCTGCCAAGGGTCACGGTGCAAATTAATTGGCACTGTCTCTAAAATTACAATTTTAAACATGTGATCAGGACAAACACTGATCTATATAGCAAAAGCATTACCAACTTTCTTATTTTTGATGTCATTATTGTATTCCCAAATTTGATCTTTAAAATGGCATTTAGTCTTGCCTATGTAATAGGCTGGACAGCTTTCACATCCACTATGGCTTGGGAATCCAGTGGTTTTCAGAATTTCTATTTGAAAAGGGGTTTGCGCATGAAAGAATGAACACCTTTGAAACACTTTTAGAAATTGTGTTGACAAATAACTTTTTGATCTTTGATAAGGTATTTTTTCTCCAAAGTTCGGGTGTGGCTATGGGTACTACATGTGCTGGGTTGTTCACTTGTTTGAATTTGATTTTATGAAATTTTGTAAACTATATCTATGCTTCCTGGATGACATCATTATTGTTTGGGATAATGACAGTAATTCACTTCAAGAGTTCTTTAGTTATATCAGACTACTGAATTTCTTGAATTTTCTTATTCAACAGATAAAGATAATATTGCTTTCCTGGACATTTGACTCTATAAGGGTTCAACAAACAGGAAACTTTAAACTTGTTGCTTTGCTTGGAGCTCGACAATCATGTGATCATGTGACCTATTTCCTTCTGTTATTTAAATGGAGTTCAAACACTGTGTTTTATCTGATGAAGTTTATACTTAATAAAAGAAAGCACTAATCCATTATTTTTGCATTGTCTGGTGTATATTGTTTGTTCATTGGTCATACTGTCTGTTGGAGTCTCTGTGACCTACGGTTTATCTTGATGGTTTACCATTTTTGCTAATGATTAACTATGTAGTATGACTGCATTATGAAGGATAATAAAACAAATACAATGAGGGACAAGAAGTACATAACCAATCATTTACAACTGAGCAAGAAAAATAATCAGTTAAACATTTTTGCAGTACATTCAATGAAAGTAAGTATATGACTAAGCAAACATTAGGTATCCACTCTATACATCAGACATAGGCAACTTTAAGTTACAAAGAAGTGTGCAAAGGGCAGGGCACAGTCATCACCACCTGCACAGGGTGGGGGTTACAGGCGGGCAAACCTGACACCAAAGAAGTCAGTGTTTGAGAACGAAACTGTTTTCAGCAAGTGTACAATTTATAGAGGCAATAGCAACAGATTGCTTTTATTCCATACTAATTGTTAATATAAAATGTATGTGTAAGAGCTGGTATGGCCAAGATGATCACTAATGTTTGTGTAGGTCTGTATGAACACAATCAAAGCACCTGTGCTAGCACTACGTTCTTGCATCTCAGACAAGTGTGAGTCATGCAGGCAGGGTAGTCAGCTCACCATTGCCCCAGACCATGAGAACTACCTCTGCCAGGACTTGCACTGGTTGTTCCATGGCCCTACTTAGAAGCTGGAGTGCTACCAGAACATGAATGATGTCTGCTGGATGAGCTGTCATCACAACAACATCCAGGACCATGATCACATGGTCTACCATGTTTGGATAAGGACATCTCAAGCACTAAAAATGTAATGGAAGTAGTGGCAAAATGGGAACAGGATCTTGTAAGATCAAATTGGCTCTCACCTAATGATACAGCAACTCTCTAGCCACATGGATGCTGACCCTCTCCACAGCAGAAGTTACATTACAGGCACTGCCTGATCCAGTGTGGCATTCATTCCCAGCCAAGGAGTCTCCCACACAGTTCAGGCAGTCTCGCACATCAGAAAGTACAACATGTAGTACTCAGACTATCTCTTATGAGGCCCTTGTGGAATATGCCTGTGTCTGTGTGATGGCACTACATATACATTATGTGGCATCTACGGACACATCAACATCAGGAAGAGGGTGGAAAGCAGGCATCCTCTGAGCACCTCTACCAACTCCCTGTGTGGTACCTCCCTCTCAAGATCACTACAGGGGGACTCACACAGCTCTGCAGGTCTTCAGCTGGAATAACTACAGTAGCCTGATCAACCATGTCACCCTCAGCTTGTCCTAGGTGAGATGGCTCTTTTTCATGGGTATGTTTAGGTTTAATGACCATCTCCAAAATATGGGCAGAGGCTGTGGGAGCCACAAACTTAGTGTCAGACTGACCCTCTACTCCCCCATCTTCATCACCATTATCATCATCATCAGTGGCTACAAATACTCTGACATCAGATGGTAGAAGTTCCACAGTACCAGTGGCAAGATTACCTATGATAACAAGTAATTAACACAAGAAAGTGAGAGAAATAGAATTAAAATTATCAAATTTATATTATATGTAAAACTTAATTTAATGCAATTACAAATAACTTTAATATATAAATAAATCTATTCTATGTACAGTAATAATAAGAAAAATGTGCCTATCATACTTAGACAGAAGAAATGGAAATGAAAGATGGATGTTAAGCATCACAATGCAACTGACCTAATAACCAGAAAACAATCTACTTTACATCAGCATAATAAGAAACATCTTATACAAAAGTCTGCTCTCCAATTTCTTTCTCCCACCTTCATTCTCTCTATCTCAGTCTATCTTCTCCTGCACCCCTCTTATAGATAGATAGATATATAGATAGATAGATAGATAGATAGATACAGATAAATATAAGATATATCTATCTATACAAGAGAAATTATTTATTACATGGCATACTTGGAAGTTCAGCAGCAGACGCATGTTGGTTGTCCATGTCAGCACCTATATCAATGATTAATTGCAAACTTCCTGCTGAGCTGTCTGAATCTCTGACATTGGACAGGAACTCCTCTGTCTCAGTCAGCGGTGCTTTGATAGCAGGACCACCACCAGTAGCTATCAGTTCCCAGGCAATTGCAGCTGCCTTATGTTTGGCATTATCAAGTCACTGGCCCTATGTCTGATTTTCTGATAATAATGACCATGTTCTCCTACCTCATTCATGTCATTGACCACCAACTTCCAGATATGGTCAGAGGAGGATTTGTCAGGTTTGGCTCTGTATAACAGAACTGCACCAGGTTGCCATTGGGCCTGTATGATCATGTCATTCTCCATATCTGTTTATGGAAGTTTATGTGGGCCAGATTTCTTGGATGCCATAGCCATGCATGAAATGAAATATAAGAGCAAGAAAATTAAGAAAGTCAGTGGTGACAAAAGAAATATGATTGAATGTATTCAGTCATGATGTGTAAAATAAAATGAAAGGATCTCTCAGTGTAACCAGAGGTAATAAAGAAATCTAACCACTATCCCCCCAAACAAAACAAATTAAATGAAAAGCAATTATAAAACCTTGGAAGGAAAACAACAATTGTGTAACTCCATACCCCCTAGCAACAGAAACAAACATTTTTACTTAGTTAAAAATGACTAAAGTATTTAGGATCCCCACTCATGTTGATGGCAGGCAGATATATATCACAGACTTAACACATTTGTTGGCCTAAAATGTAACCCTCACTGACATTATTAATGGCGGTATACCACATATTTGGAATGTGTTCAGATTCTCAGAGAAATATTACTATAATAGCAGGTAACATTTACTTAAAAAAATTTTAATTAAAAAATGACTGAAATATATGGGGCCGGATTCACGAAGGCTTGCACAGACTCTAAGAGTAGAGTAAGACAGCTGCAGCAGGAACAGCATGGGGCAGGGCCAAACAGCTCCCCACCATTGCCAAGGCCTGCACAGGCACAGTGTGACTCATAGGAGGAACAACCTAAGCCTGCTCCAGTAGGCAGAAGGAGGCATGCCCAGTATGCCTTGGCCTTGGCAAAGAGGCAACGCATAGCACATTCACTGGCTCAGTAGGAACCCTGGAAATGATACCTCTCTCTGACTCGCACATAAAATAAAAGGGATGCCTAACTTGACACTACCTGTTTCCAAACATGTATAGGCAGTGTAGTATGTGCATCTGACATAGGCAGCCCTGCAGCACTACCTGAAGCATGATTGCCATGTTTTAAGCACTATAAAGCAGTACTAAGCAGCTTTCACCAATATCTAGTATATGTAAACAAAATTGCTCATGCAATGTTGGGCAAGGTCAGGGAAAGTTGAGCAAAGTCAGTTAAACATGCTCCTATCTGCTTTAATGTTCCTTAAGCAGTCTGGTCTGGCCAGCATGAAAATAAAAAGCAGTGACAGGGCTTGAACCCAGGCTACTGCGCACTATAGTCACAGTACTGAACCACCACACCATGATAGCATTACATTGGCCTAGACACAGCAGGACAATTGTACAATAATGCAAACACAAAGCAATGCTGTGTCTTGCCCCTAAAGAGGCAAATGGGTAACCTCACCCACACGCCTATGCAGACAGAACATCAGGCCAGGCGTTGTGATGTGGGTTATGATGGCTATGAAGTCACAAGCTAATATACATGACAATGGACGCTAAGATCTGTAGTACAGTAGTATGTCTCAAGCCAGTATGATAGGCAACAGTGCAGACTGTAATGGTGTCCTGTACATAGCAGTGCGGGCACAGCAAATGTGTGTAAGTGTCAGGTGAAACCCACATCCTATGTACACCCATAGTAACAATCCAGTGTTCCCACGGGTAGAAATGTACAAAGAATAGCTGTCCCCCCCCTGTATGTAGAAATGTTGATAAGTCTATGCAAAGTGTCTCATGGAAGCCCTGCAGGCACAGCATGATCCCTGTTGATCTATGACACAAAGGTGAGCCCTGCTGTAAAAATACACCTTGATTTATCATACACATATAGTATAAATGTGTATACTGTGCATGCTCACACACTCCAACAAATGTAGTGGATTTCATTCAGCATCACACTGAAATGTCATACTGGGCATGCTCACACACACAGGCTAAATACGGATGTGATAATAAGGGATCTATGGACAAATGTGTATAGTCATCTCTACTTCCAGAACCACATTCACAAAGTGGTCTGAAAATCCTGTTATGTGTTCACACAAACTAACAAGGTCTGTGCATGTAGGTCAAAGGAGGTTGCCACTACTCAGCAGTCATCAGACCTGACAGAGAGTACCACAACACACTTGCGATGAATCTGACTAGGCACGTTCAGCAGCTAGAAAGACCAATGAAGTACCTTAACAAGAGGATTACTGGCCTCAAATAGTTGCCCCATGCAACAAGAATGAATGTAACCCAAGCTGTACTCTGTTGAATACTGTCTACGCAGGAGATCTCTGCACAACAGACAGGTCCATGTCATGGTTACACTCAGATCTGTTCTGAGTTACAGCTCAATGGCAGTAAATGTACAGAGCCAACTGATATTGGCAACATCCTGGCAGATAGGATCAGTGTTAACTTTACCCCCCTCTCACCCATGAAAGAGCACATGTCTATAATGGAAGACTGCAAAGTTGCTGGCATCATGGCTGCACAGGTAAAAAACACTCTCTGAAGCCAGTATCACAGCAGCCATGGGACTAGATAACTTCCCAGGCTGTGTAGTATCTACTTCCATGAAGTAAACATTAACATGGAAGGTCTGTGGCTACTGAAGTTTCCAGAGGACTGCAAACTAGGAGCCATCATTGTAAACACTAAAGATGTGGACATCCTACAAAAGGGCCTCACTGAGACAAATGGCTGTTGTCCAAGCCATGGGCTGTAGCTCAATGCCAAAAGGTGCATTATCATCACCTTTGTTAAAAATCTATGTAGCCAAGAACTACAATATAGGTGGTAGTATACTTCACACTGTAAGTGTGACAAGAGACCCTGGGTCACAGGTGGACAGTGGATACAACTGTGATAAGCACATTCCCACAGTAGTCAGGAAACCCTCTTATGTGGCACACCTCATCACAAAATGTGTCTCATGCCGAATAGAAGAGGACATTGTTCCCCTCTACTCACCACTCACTAGAACTATTAAAGAGTACACCGCTGTTGCTATGTACCTCACAAGACAACTACAACAACTGGAAAGCCAGCAGCAATACCTCACAAAGAGCATTAGTGGCCTGAAATACATGCCATACACAGACCATTGCAAAATGCTCCATCCGTACTCCCTTGCATATCGCCTACTCAGAGGTGTTCACTGCCTAACATACAAAGCTATGTCAAGCACAGAGCTGCTGGATATGATCCACGTAAAACACTCACAATCACTCTGATCTTGGGACCCAAAACCACGAGTGAAATACAAAGGAAGGGGTGTAGCCATTTATCTTATGGATATCCACACCTTCAGGTTACTGGCACAGCGTGAGGCCTTGGAGACCATGCAAGTGCAACTAACATTGGGCAAAGCTGCCCATCAGATTGTAGCCTGCTACAGATCACGTACCTTGTCTCAGGAACATCACTCAGTATTCCGGAGAACAATGACAAATATAAAGGTCTTATCAAACATCATTATATGAGGAGATTACAACTACCCAAACACTGAGTGGGTGAATTACTCGTATACAATGTCCTTTGCCCAATGTGTCCTACAGTTAAGAAACTCTAACACCCTGGAACAGCTGGTCAGCACACCCACTAGAGGTGACAACATACTGGACATGATCATCACCAACATGGGGTACCAGTGTTCCACAACAGAGATAAACCCCTCGCTGGGAATATCAGATCATGAAGTAATCACACTGGACACCCACATCTCTCCCCCACACCCAGCCAATGAAACTGCTGTGAAGACATCTGCAAAAGCAAACTGCACACTTCCCAAGACCAAAGTGGAAAGTTCCAAACACCTCTTGCTATAGGATAATGGTATGCAATCTGCAGAATCATTTACAAGTGCATCCTATGAGCATCTACAGGGATGCATGGAATGAGACATAACAAATAAAACCAAGATGCACTCCTCCAAAAATAGGACAACAAGCAGGTGTTTGTTGTCCATAAATAAGCTAGACAAGAGAAGGAGGAAATGAACACATGATAGATCCAACTTCACTAAAGGAAAGGCATCACTGATCATTATCAGGAAGAAACAATGATCGCTCATAAAATAATCCAAGGACAGCTTCTAAAGACAAATAGCCAAGGAATGTAAGAATAACAACCACAAAGCTTTCGGTAGCTACACCAGACATGTAGGTGTCAACTTCCAAATATGCTGTCAGCTACTGAAAAAAGGAATGAAATACACCAAACCAACTTTCACTGCCCACATCCAGGGGGGCAAGTTTAGTGTAAACTCCCCCCCATCACTCCCAAAAGGGCCTGTGCCCATCACAGAAGGATGCAGAGACCCAGACGTCATGGACATGCAGGTAAAGACAGCCCTCACCAAAGCTATGAACATAGCATCAATGTGACTGTATGTTGTCCCAGGCTGCGTCTTACACTAGGCCCATAAGGAACTACACACTCACCTACATTCACTGTCCAGACTCAACCGTACCGCAGGCTATGTACCCAAAGAATGGCATACACTAACAGTCATTCAGCTCCACAAAGGGTGTGCCAAAACAGAACCTGGAAACCATTGCCCAATATGTCTACTCATCCGGGTCTACAGAGCTATTGAGCCAATTGTCATGGAACCCATACACTAAGACATTGGAGATCTCCAGACACTGGACTCTACACAACTTCGCCTTGTTAAAGGCAGAGCCTGGCTTCCAAACCTAGTTGACTTATTTAAAACAGTTACCATGAACATAGATGGAGGTGAAAGTAGTCCACACAGCCCAGCTGGACCTCACTAAGGGCTTACTATACCATTCCCCTCTCTGTCATCATGGACAAGTGTACCAGCTTGAACATTAACAGCTATGTCACAGGATGGGTAGCCAAGTGGCTCACAGATCAAACACACATGTTCATAGTTGTGGGTTCCATGTCCAACTCTAAGCCAGTCACAAATGGCATCACACAGGTCTTGGTCCAGGGACCCCACCTGTTCAGTAGATACTGCTCAGAGGTACAGGGAAGCACAGCAGGTGTATGACTGAACAGGTTTGCAGATGAATGGTAACTGTGGTCCATAATCGACTGTACAGCTGACACAGACATCCTCCAGAAGTGTCTTACAGAGACAGATACCTGGTGTCAAAACAATGCCCTCAAGCTGAATGGCAAAGAATGCATATTCATCCCCTTTGGGTAAAACAAAGTGCACACAAATTACCACATAGGTGGTAATCCAGCATGTACGGAGAAAGTCATTATGGCCCTGGGGACACAGGTAGATAGTAAACTCACCTTTGATGATCACATGGCCAAAGTGTTTGGACATTCCTTCAATGTAGCCCATCTAATGTCACCTAATGTAACCCACTTCGTATAGTCTGATGATGTCCCCATCCTACAAATATTCCTGTGGAAAGGCTAAGTCTCAGTAATGTATATAGCATGTCATGTTAGTGCTTACTCCTGTAGTATGAAGAAATTAGGCAGGGGTTTAAATCCTGCACTGGACAACTGTGTGTGTTTGTGTGTTGTCCCCTTGGGAAGGAGCAACCGTTTAGGAGAGTAGTAAGAGACCTCAAAAGCAGTAAACTAACCTTTGTCAAGTCTGATGATGTCACCATCCTACAAATATACCTGTTGAAAAGTGAACACCCAGTAATGTGTATAGCGCATCGTGATAATGCATATTCCTGTCGTATCATGAAGTCGTTAGGTAGGGGTTTGAATCCTGCACTGAACAACTGTGTGTGTGTGTGATCTCCTTGGGAAGGAGCACCCTTTTAGGAGAGTAGTAAGAGACCTCAAAAGCAGTAAACTAACCTTTGTCAAGTCTGATGATGTCACCATCCTACAAATATACCTGTGGAAAAAAGGAGCTCCCAGTAATGTATATAGCAGGTCGTGTAAATGCGTACTCCTCCAGTATCATAAAGTAATAAGGTAGGGATTGGAATCCTGCACTGGACAACTGTGTGTGTGTGTGGTCTCCTTGGAAAAGAGCAACCTTTTAGGAGAGTAGTAAGAGACCTCAAAAGCGGTAAACTAACCTTTGTCAGGTCTGATGATGTCACCATCCTACAAATATACCTGTGGGAAAAAAAACTCCCAGTAATGTGTACAGCGTGTCATGTTAATGCATACTTCTCTAGTACCAAGAAGTAGTTAGGTAGGGGTTTGAATCCTGCACTGGGCAACTGTGTGTGATCTCCTTGGGAAGAAGCAACCTTTTAGGAGAGTAGTAAAAGACCTCAAAAGCGGTAAACTAACCTTTGTCAAGTCTGATGATGTCACCATTCTACAAATATACCGGTGGAAAATAGGATTCCCAGTAATGTGTAGCGCATTGTGTTAATGCGTATTCCACTAATATCATTAAGTATGGGTTTGAATCCTGCAGTGGAAAACATTGTGTGTTTGTGGGTGGTCTCCTTGGCAAGGAGCAACCTTTTAGGAGAGTAGTAAGAGACCTCAAAAGTTGTAAGCTAAACTTTGTCAAGTCTGATGATGTCACCATCCTACAAATATGCCTGTGGAAAACGGAACTATCAATAATGTGTATAGCGTGTTGTGTTAATGCATACGCCTGTAGTAAGGTAGGGATTTGAATCCTGCATTGGACAACTGTGTGTGTGTGGTCTCCTTGGGAAAAAGCAACCTTTTAGGAGAGTAGTAAGAGACCTCAAAAGCAGTAAACTAACCTTTGTCAAGTCTGATGATGTCACCATCCTACAAATATACCTGTGGAAAAGAGAGCTCCCAGTAATGTGTAGTGCGTTGTGTTAATGTGTATTCCACTAATTTCATGAAGTAATTAAGTAGGGGTTTGAATCCTGCACTGGAAAACTTTGTGTGTTGTTGGGTGGTCTCCTTGGCAAGGAGCAACCTTTTAGGAGAGTAGTAAGAGACCTCAAAAGCGGTAAACTAACCTTTGTCAAGTCTGATGATGTCACCATCCTACAAATATACCTGTGGAAAAAAAAAACTCCCAGTAATGTGTACAGCGTGTCATGTTAAGACATACTTTTCTAGTACCAAGAAGTAGTTAGATAGGGGTTTGAATCCCGCACTGGACAACTGTGTGTGATCTCCTTGGGAAGAAGCAACCTTTTAGGAGAGTAGTAAGAGACCTCAAAAGCGGTAAACTAACCTTTGTCAAGTCTGATGATGTCACCATCCTACAAATATACCTGTGGAAAAAAGGAGCTCCCAGTAATGTGTATAGTGCATTGTGTAAATGCGTACTCCTCTAGTAGCATAAAGTAGTAAAGTAGGTGTTTGAATCCTGCACTGGGCAGCTGTGTGTGTGGTCATCTTGGGAAGGAGCAACCTTTTAGGAGAGTAGTAAGAGACCTCAAAAGCGGTAAACTAACCTTTGTCAAGTCTGATGATGTCACCATCCTACAAATATACCTGTGGAAAAAAAAGCTCCCAGTAATGTGTACAGCATGTCATGTTAATACATACTTCTGTAGTACCAAGAAGTAGTTAGGTAGGGGTTTGAATCCTGCACTGGGCAACTGTGTTTGTGTGTTGTCTCCTTGGGAAGGAGCAACATTTTAGGAGAGTAGTAAGAGACCTCAGAAGCAGTAAATTAACCTTTGTCAAGTCTGATGATGTCACCATTCTACAAATATACTTGTGGAAAAGAGAACTCCCAGTAATGTGCATAGCTTGATGTGTTAATGCGTACTCTTCTAGTATCATGAAGTAGTTAGGTAGGGCTTTGAATCCTGCACTTGGTGAGTGTACTGTATGTGTGTGACATGTTCGATTGATGTGTTGTGGATTTTGCTTTTACCACTGTATGACAAATCAGTATGCATTGCACATGTGAGCTAGCTGTGTGTCAAATACATATACGTATATGTTACCTCAATGATTGCATGTGTGGGAACCTTGCTTTCTCTAAGAACACAGCTGTCATCCTTGCCAGACTGTGCTGCTGCTTCCCAGACCTTAGATCACATCTGTATGCTTGTGACAAGCACAGCCACTGCAGTGATCCCTGGCCTAGGTCATCTGTGTCACACAAAGTCATTACGGTTCCTATTGGAATGTATGAGTGAGGGTCTATGGCTGAGGTATATGTCGGACCTGTTCAAATGCAGCAAAGTCTGTCAATGATGACTATTTATAACAGGTGTAGAACAACCTATGTGGATATACATGCAGACCCCTTATTGCTTATGTGATCCACCAAGGGATTCCAAAATACCTTTGGAAATATGATTAACAAAGGAGAGATGACATAACACTTGGTTGCATGTACACATCGGTACCTGTTCATCATGTTGGTGGCTACTACCTATGTGGTACTGTGGGGATAATATGTTCCATAAAGGTTGATGACTATGCTTAGTTTGGCTTATAGCTTTACAGCATAGGTTTGACAACAAGCATCTGTGGAGGATGTGTGTGTCATCTGGAGAATGCATTATAGGCCACAGTATGCATTGCCAGACATGGAGGGACATATCCCTACTGTGATTGCTTGTACCTAAGAGAGCTGTATGCCAAACAGGAGTGGTGTCAGTAATGGGTGCAGGTGAATACCAGTGGTTACTGGCATTGTATAGTACCTGAAGGATCCAAATGTTGCTGAGTGTCCTACATCTGTGTGTCGGTTGTCAAGACATCATCTAATGATTGGTTATGGTCAGGCTGTTGAAGTGATGTATACTACCAAAATGCAAAACAATGACAGATAGTAACAGTATTACCCACAGCACAGTGTCAAACCATGTCATACACACATGTGTAGTCAGGTTCTGGAATGTGTGTAGTACAATGCATACTGGCCACCAATAGAAACTATGGAGTGTTACTGTGTAATACAGAGCATGTCACCCTGGCCATGTGTCCACTATGCACGTACATGCAGACAGTGCACCTCCACCATGTTCACAACTGTACACCTGCAAATCTGTGCTACACACATCCCACACATACTGTCCACTCTCTAACACATGCTGCCAATACTGCACACATCAGTCAAGTGGCATGTGGCCGGACAATACACAATTGGAAACAACACTGGTGTAAACAACACTACAATGACAATCATAGCTTTAATGCATCATGCCTGCTCAGCTACACCTTCAAGCATATCATTACACTCTACTGCTGACAACATGCTAACATTGCTATACTGCTATATAGACACCCTGTGCATCAGCACCATGGTAGCCTGTTTCTGCATCAATGTTACAGATGACAGGAGCCGCACACGTTTCATCATATGCACAGTGTGTGTTGCTGGTTTGCCAGAGGCCTACAGTGAGCCATCCAATTGACATGTATGTGTGTGTGTGTGTGGGGCAAGAATACTAGAATGGGCCAATGTTGTTGTAATGTGTGTGGGTATGTGTTAGCCCTCGGTGTCTGGAGTATGTGTGCGTGTCTGCATGCACACAGTTCCACCATGTGGCTGCCATATATGGGTATTTGTGGGACAGCCACAGACGGTACCTGTGAGGCTTTACAGATCACCGTCTCTGGCCACGGATACAGTACCTGTGCCTGGCAGGGCTGCTACTGACACTATCAGGTACTAAGCCAGACTGGGTACTATTCCCAGAGGTGGATGGATGTACACTGGACACAGGTCCCTGCTGGGACTGTCCAGAGCCATGTGCACATGGTCTTCTAGGACATTTTATGGACAGCCCACCCTCAACATTGCTGGGGCTGGTACTGGCACTATGGGAGTGGCTGTGGCTTGAGGGACATCCGCAGCAACTGCCAGCTGCTGATGTTGCTGGCATATGTCCATGTCAACGTCTCAACCATCCTGCACTGTCCTGACACTTGGACATGACATTGATGAGGATATCTAATGCCTCTCCCCAACGTCTATCAGTGAACTCGGTGTAATGATGGATGACACCTGCTAGGTCATGGATACTGTCAATGACGGCGGTGTTATGTGCCCTCTGTACCCTTAGTCCCTGTCTGGTGTACTGTTCCATATGTGCCTGTGCCTCCCTGACAGCCTGGAACATGCGTGACATTGTCAGACCTGTGGCACGTCTGCCAGTGGCATGATGAGCAGCAGTGCTCCTACGAGAACTCCTGGACATCTGCCTATGTGGTACCCTTCCAGACATCTGGGTATGGCTGCTGCGTTGTGATGCATGTGCCATGGATACCACACTCTCCTGGCCAATGCCAACTGTACGCTGTCCCTCAGCTATGGGCATTGGTGATGGATGTATTGGCAGTATGACTGTATGCATGGATGGGGTGGACAGCTGTGTACTGTCGATTGGTGGCCCAACAACAGACCCTGGCAAACAGGCCTGTGCCTCAGCACACCTATCTTCATTATCACTATGTGGCTCAGTGACATCAGTTTCCCTGCTGCAGTGAACCAGCCCTAACACAGCACCTGTGGAAGGAAGACAGGAAACGCACTTTACGATCTGTACATGATGTCGGCACACATGCACACATGCACACATGCACACATGCACACATACACACATGCACACAAATAGACTCCTCACTACAGCAGATACCCACACACACCACCAGCAATCCAAAGCATACTCAATAGTGGTTGAAGGTGGGTTACAGTATCACAAGGCAAACAGTCATATCACACATGTCAGCATGCAGAAAATTTGTTGCTCAAGACCATGCAGTGCGAGTGTAGACAGCCCATGTTAATAACAGTATACATGGCTTTGATGCATGTGCGTTGTTGTTCAGTGATTGGCCTCACCCTGGAACGCAATGTGTACATGGACACAACATTGCTGTGCAAGCATTAAAAGCTCTACAATGTCCTGTGCACCATCACTCACAGGTATACATACCATGGCTGGATGTGTATCTGTGTGTCACATAGATATCCATTGCTGATTACAGTGTCTGTGTCTGTAGCAGATAATTCTGGACACATGTTTAGCACATGCATGCTATGTATACACACAGGATGAGTGGTGCATGTATAAGTGATGGAATACCATTGCCCAACATGGCCATTGTACAGTGGTTATGGTGAGTGTAGGACATATTGTGGACATGCCAGTGCCAGCCATGACATGGCATGCTACAACCTGACTGCAACATTAAACATCACACATACCCAATGTGTGTCATGTGACCTATACACTCAATAGCATTACAAGACATTTATGTGTCACTTTGTACAAATGGTGATTGCTATGCATATTGTGTATAGGTGCATATGTTTGCACACACACAACATTGAGGTGCATAGCAATGACTGCTATGTGTAGTACTGTGGTCACTGTAACTGGATGGGGTATAGTACCATGAGCCATCATCATGCAGCATCATGTGGTCACTCCAGGCTACTAATGTGTGCCAGACCGCCACCTAGCATGCTGTATCTAAACTGCAGTACCATGGCTACATTCACAATTACACAGCCACGTGTTACATGGGTTTGTAAGGTGCCCAATAGGGAGCATTGCTTAACATGAATGTGTTATGTGTTGAAGAGTCACACAGCCCCATGATAGGCCTCTACCCCTCAGGTATATTATGTGTGCTGTGTGGATAACATGTGGGATACTGAAGTGTGACCTTACAGCGGGTGTCTGGATACGCCATGTGTAGCATGTTAAGGTGTACTGCGTATGACAAAGTTGTGTATGCTGTGCACATGTGTATCAACTATGCCTATCCAATGTCCAGTACGGTGTTGCCACAATTGTGTGTGATGCTCTGTGTATTGCATGTGATTGACGTACCTACAAGAATATGAGACAGTTTGTCAGTGGCCACAACTGTGGCATTGCTACTGTGAGTTTGCTAAACTACAGTAGTATAACAGTCGACAGTCACAGGTGTACAGATTATATTCAAATATCAGTACTGCACAACACTAGGCAGCACAACTGCTAAACAAACAGTACGCATCTCACATATGCATAATCTACCAATACAGGTAACAGTAGTCTACAGATAGGGCATGTTACCTGCACGCTCCATGTCAACATGCTGGGTGGCTCCGGCCTCCATGATGACACATGTATGTTGCTGTTCCTGTTGTTGGCCAGGAGCCACCACGCTTATGAGCAGCTCCTCCACTCTGGTGAGGGGGGGATGAATGGCTATGCCACCACCTGTGGCAAGCTGTTGTCTACAGATATCCGACGCACACTGCCGGACATGTCTAATTAAATCACTGCAGTGATGGTGTACCTGCTCATATGTCCAGTTATGCATGCCTATGTCATTTACCCGACGAACAAGATCTTGCCACAGTGCAGTCCGCTCATGCTGGTCCTGGCTGGTTCTAGAGAACAGCAGGGTGTAGTGCTGCACCAGGCTGCTGTGCATTTCCTGTTCCTCTGCAGCTGTATAACACTGGTTGCATTGGTGGGCCATACCCCTGGAAGACAATTAAACAATATGTGTGAGCAAGTCATGTGGCACACTTAACATTCTAAAGTACAGATATCAATTAACTGCCATATATAGCATCTGATTGGCTGTCAGAGGATACACACGTTCAATACCACATATTACTGCTCAGGCCACAACTGGCTGACAGTGCCTGGCACGCTCTATATATCAAACCATGTTCTGCACAGCAGCAAAGAGAAGCCAGTATGTAAGACTCTACACCAGTACATGGCACACTGCATGTGACACAATGCACCACCTAGCCACAGGAGGTATATATATATCAAGCTAATGCATAAAGAAAGATGTCAGCCATTGCAATGAATGTAAAGTATAGTTACAGTATTACCAGTATACCACCCTAGTCGCTGATGCAAAACCCCTGCCTAACATATGTGCACAGTTGTTAAAATATGTGGCATACTGCTGTACTAGACTATACATGTTGCTAGATACACACATATACCCTGTAACACACATATGATTGAGGGCATGGTACAGGCATAATTACACACACATCAGACATACATACAACACACAAATGTATGCCAACCCAGATGAGCTTTACCTGTGTACCATACAGTACTGTGTGTCACTACTTACAAAACCTTATGCCTGAGGTATGTAATCTGTGAGGACTACAGGGAACACACAAAACAGTGTTTCCAAGCAATGTGAACATACACTATACTGTACTGTTTAGGCCTACAGCTTCAGGTAGTACTACAATTCATATGGGGGTTGGATTCACCAGCAGTACCACTCCCTAAGCATACATGTATTGCTTTAGCCTACAATGGGACACCACAGTCAACAACAAGGGACTACATCACACTGTATGCCATACTACTTTTTCTGCCTAGCAATAGCATACACATCTTTTGCTGGGATCACAGCTAGGACACAAACTACCATGACAGAAACAATTTCACACTAAGCTATCACACCTTTACAGACCTTGCACACATTCACCAACACATTCACCATCACACTCAGTCAACCTCACATAGCAATTATTGCACTAAATACATGTGTGTGTGCATCGTGTCACAGGTAGGTAATACGCTATTGGCCCTAGGGCCTACAGCAGCCTAGCCATATGCTACCCTGGCCTTTGACACACATGTAATTTAATTTCACTTGCCCCTGTCAACCAGAGCCACAGAGGTGATTCCCAGGGTGTATTTCCTATCTCCCAACCAATCAGGAGTATTTATGACAACTGCTAATGAGGAGCTTTGTTTGCTATTGATAGGTGGTTTGTTCCAGAGTATGGCATGTCTCTGAGATAGGAATCTATCCCTCCAGCATGTGCTGTTTAGTGAGCTGACCAGGTTTAGGGCCCTAGAGCCTGTATCTCAGAGGGATTGTGATATATTTACGTGGAGGATGTCCAACAGCTATGGGTGTGACATAGCTCTGTATGTTAGGCAGAGGTCACCTCTGGGTAGGCGGTATGTAACACAGTCTAGCTGTGGTTTTGTGAGTCGGTCTGCATAGGGCATCTGTTTGAGGCTGGTATTACTCTTTGTGAGGTATGTCTGTGGCCTTTCCAGTTGCTGTAGTTGTCATGTGAGGTACATACCACATGGGGCATTGTACTCTATAATGGGTTTTAAGTGTGATGAGTAGAGGGGAACACTGACCTATATTTCCCTAGATGACACACCTTTTGTGATGACGTGTACCACGTAGACAGATTCCATGATTAGTGTGGCACTGTGATTATCAAAGGGGAGGCTACTGTCCACCTGTGTCCCATGTTCCCTTATCACACCTTCCTATGTGGTAGTTAATGGGTACAGTGTTTTGGCAAGAAGGGATGGCACTGCAGTGTCAACACTGAGCTTCAGTCCATGCCTTGGTCACCAGGCACCTGTCGCAGTAAGTATGACCCAATGTCTCTCTCTCTCTCTCTAAATATATATATATATATATATATATATATATATATATATATATATACACATACATATATACATATAAACATTTTTCATGGTGGGAATATCAATAATGCGACAGGTATGAGATATACAGTTATGTAATAATATTGCACAGTGTTGTGCGGAATGCATTGAAGGTGTCCTCAGCCCATGTAGCTTTAGCAGGCCTCACTGGCTGCAACACTGCAAAATTGACAAATCATACCCACAGCGTTTAACCACCACATCATATACCAGCACTACATGCTGTTTTCTTCGCCACACACTACAACCTACATAGAAATATGCACATAACAACCTTCAACAACATATATATATCCACCCTTCACAAACAGTTGCAGTTGCCCTATGCACATGCACAGATACCAGTAAACAAGCGAAATGACACTATGAGAGCCGACAACTTAAAATAACAAGAAGTATTTAATGAAAGTTAGCGCTTTCAGCGAAGATAATACTCCGCCTTCTTCAGACAAACAAGAGTAATTAATCCCATACACATTTATAAATGTTTAGTAGTAATCAAATGACCAATCAAATAACTGTGCATTTGAGCTACAATTTTCCATGGCAACCTTAAAGAGATGTATTAGTTAAATAGCACAAAAACTACCAGTCTGATTAAAACTTGTGACAATGCATTCCTACTAAAACAACCACTAGACATACAGACTAATAAAAATAATTTATATGAGTCACTACTAAATTCATTGAATTGATTAAATATGTCAAGAGGGAAATAGTAAAAAATGTTACAATTCAAATAAAATATATAAAATTCATTGAGTAATGCATCATGCAAAAACTTGAATTCACAGAGTAGCATGAAAAGCTTCAACATATCAGATATATTACATTAATAAAAAATTAATACTATAATGTTACTAATTACCATAAATATGAATCGAATCTAATAGATACTTATCGTCTATTTGTACAGAGGCACCTCGAAACGCATTTAGTAATTGAACTAAAGTCAGGGGTCGCAATGGGCTCTCCTTGTGGGGGTTGATTTGCCAATGCCGTTATGGCATATTGGGAAACCAACATGTTGTTCACGGATGAGTTGTTTCAAAAACATGTCACCTGGTACACAACGTACCAGGATGACATTTTTTGTATTTGGAAAGGGGACAAGTCGCTTATTCCTGCATTTATTACTAAGATTACACGGTTTACCGAATTTTTGGAATTTACCTATAATGTAGGGGAAACCGAAATCAATTATCTTGACATCCTTTTGATTAATGATAGGATGAATGGTAGATTCAAGAGTTTAATTTACAGAAAACCCATGTATTCAAATACTTTTTTACATTTCACAAGCAATCACCCGTATCATCAGAAAAAAGCAGTGGTAAAAGGACAAATTGTGAGGGCAGCCCGAATGATCACAGATGCATGTGACTATGATTTAGAATGTGACCGGTTAAAAAGAATGCTTATTCATAGAGGGTACCCTAATAGTTTGATCACCAGTATTATCAGGGAGGTCACTTCCAAACGTATTGGAGGTTATTTTACCCCTTTATTAAGTAAGTACATTCATCGGGTTAATGAAGTTTCAGAGGATTGCGGACTAGGAGGAGACGATTCAGGTTCAATCAGAAATGTTAGTAATAAAGGGTATCATACTAGTTTTTTATGTACATACTCCTTTGATTACCAGCTAATTAAGGAGGTTTTAAATAAGAATTGGGATACTATCAGAAATGATGATACTTTGTCTAAAATACTGGGAAGGGTTCCAAAAATTACCTATAGGAGAGGTCAAAATTTAAAATGGATGTTAGAAAAGAGAAAGAAGTCAAGCTCTAACAGGGTTGATGGCATGTTTAAATGCGGCTTCTGTGCTCAATGTAGGCATATCAAGGTGGGTAACAAAATTTCTATTAATAACAAAATATATAAGGTTACCAGTTATTACAATTGTGAAACTAAGAGTGTCACATATGCCGCATTGTGTAACCTCTGTAACGCCTTCTATATTGGAAAAACTGAACGTAGATTAAAACAAAGAATTTATGAGCACCAGTATGCTATTATCAAAAAAGATGTCAACAATGCTCTGGCTAAGCACTGTGTTGAGCATGATGGACATGAGTTCAAATTTGTAATTCTACAACATAGGGAAGTTGACATCCGAGGTGGAGCTTGGCAGTTACAATTGGAGATAGACGAACTCATGTGGCAGATAAGAACTAGGGCACACATTTTTCCGGGTATTAATGATAGTTTATCGATCAAATGTGTGTTAAGGTGGCTTTCTTTACAAAGATGACAAGCATTTATTATATTTATATTTATATTTATTCATTTTTATTGACATCAACTTTAGTTCAATTACTAAATGCGTTTCGAGGTGCCTCTGTACAAATAGACGATAAGTATCTATTAGATTCGATTCATATTTATGGTAATTAGTAACATTATAGTATTAATTTTTTATTAATGTAATATATTTGATATGTTGAAGCTTTTCATGCTACTCTGTGAATTCAAGTTTTTGCATGATGCATTACTCAATGAATTTTATATATTTTATTTGAATTGTAACATTTTTTACTATTTCCCTCTTGACATATTTAATCAATTCAATGAATTTAGTAGTGACTCATATAAATTATTTTTATTAGTCTGTATGTCTAGTGGTTGTTTTAGTAGGAATGCATTGTCACAAGTTTTAATCAGACTGGTAGTTTTTGTGCTATTTAACTAATACATCTCTTTAAGGTTGCCATGGAAAATTGTAGCTCAAATGCACAGTTATTTGATTGGTCATTTGATTACTACTAAACATTTATAAATGTGTATGGGATTAATTACTCTTGTTTGTCTGAAGAAGGCGGAGTATTATCTTTGCTGAAAGCGCTAACTTTCATTAAATACTTCTTGTTATTTTAAGTTGTCGGCTGTCATAGTGTCATTTCGCTTGTTTACTGGTGTGTCGTTTTGTGGTTTACCTAGTTTGTGGAACACATGCACAGATACATATAGATACGTACTGCTGCCACATATGGATGATTCACAGTATGTAGAGTACTCTTCAAAAACACCTGCTACATGCCAGCAAATACATATGTGTTACATACCTTTCCTTTGTATTTCTCTGTTCCGTCTGTTTTTAAAGGAAATCTATATATATATATTTTTTGGGTTTTCTCTGTTTGTTGATGTTGCTCTTTCTTTTTCTGTGTCTGTCTGTTTCTGCCTCTTTGTCTTTGTCTCTGTCTCTCTTTCGCTCTGTTGCTGCAATGATATTATTGCATGTGTGGACAGCAAGTACAGCCTGCTTTTCTACGTATTTGCGCATGTGATGGCCTCTGCACCAATTGGTGCCCACCATTTAGTAATTGCATGCAACCTGCTGTGTGATAATTGCAGTACTCACTGTCATAGCAGCCCACTGCTATAAAATGCTAAGTTAGGTAGGCATAGCCCTTTCAGCTTTCCAAAGTGGGGCCCATGCTTGTTTGCTGTGGACACAGTTGTGTCAGTCACAAGGTTGGTATACTTTTTATATCTGAAGCTAGGGTTGTAGCCAGTGATTTGCATGTTGTACTCAAACCTGAACGTTGCTGCTTCTAGTACACACTTGTCAGTGTAGAATTTTACTCACCCCTCCAAATGCTAACACAAGATACATGGGAGTATGTACTTTCTTTTCTAATTAGACAATTAACTGCCCTACAAAAGTAATTATTGCAATGTATTCTTCTGGCACATGAACTGTTTGTGAACTACTGTACTGTAAATATTAATTTACTCACTTCTGAACAGTTTGTGTTTTTTTTTTGTGTTGACATTAGCACAGGCTGCTCAAGACAACTGGACAAATTTCAGTACTGAGTATGCCTACCTACATCTTTGGTAGAGCCTGAATGCACAGGTATATTGTACTTTTGGGTAGGGGTGCAGAAGTACAGAGAGCATTATTTATTATTGTGTGATGTTTATCTTGCTGAACATACAGGGTTGTTGTGTACATGTTAGTCTATCAAGGCAAGTAGTCTGTCTGCGTAGCTCCCACCTGTGGACATATCCAGATGGTAGCCAGAGGTTAGCCTATTATTCTTTGTCTGTGCACCACACCTGTCTTTTCAGCACTGGAACAATGGCATTGTCACAGTTGGTTGCTACCAGTACATGGCTACATCATTTGATATTTCTGTGTTGTACTCCTACATAAGGGTATGCTTCTGGAACTCCTTCCAAAGCTATTTGCAGAGTGTGTAACAGCAGAAAATCTGATATGCCTGTGTGTTTCTGCCTCTGCCAGGCCTCTGATACACTCAGGTATATATTTGAACAGCCTCAGGGAAAGGTACATATAAGTGAGGTACACCTGTAATATATTACAGACATTAAGTTGAGACTGTGAGAGAATCCGAGCATATGTATTAATACACCTTTTCTGATGTGCAAGCAGTGTCTACTCTTACTTATTGACATTATTCATTAAGTGTAATTCCCCACTTTTCTGCTTAACGTCAGTACTTTTCAGAGGGATTCAGAGGGACACAGCTAACATTTGTTTACGAATCAGGGACATCCCTGAAAAGCAGTCACAGCTGGGAAGTATGGCCTCTGCCCTATTCAAATATGCCAGTGTTTATCCTGTTCTGATACTGTGTGGGGTTTGTAAAGTGCTATTGTAACATTATTTCCTGCTAGAATGGCTGGTTCTCTTTTCACAGTCATGACATGCAATTCCACAACAACTGTTGGTAAAGATCCACAGAACAAGATTTGTGTTATGGCATTCCTATTTTCCCTTTACATTCACTCATTGTAATGCATGATATATTTATTACAGCACCAACTTGTTGTATGTTTACTGTGGCTTAGTGGTACTTCATGCAGTATAGTGTGTCCGGGGTTTGAGACTGACAGAGGTGTTTTATTTTGCTGCTCAGCAGAACAAGGGCCCTGCCATGCAGAGTGACTAAGGCACTTTTAAGCAGTTGTAAGCGGGTTTGCGCGGGTTTGTGTGGGTTTGCGCAGGTTTGCACGAAGCTTAGCAATACTTAGCTAAGCGCACACAAGCGCACACTCACGGAAACCTGCTAACGACTGCTTAAAAGTGCTTACTCCCGCTAACCCCCGTGCTAATTTCTTTGAAAGAAAAGAAAATGGGGAGATAGGAAAGTGGTGAAACGGGGGCACAAAGAGGGAAAGACAGTAGGGAAACCAGCTTGGGATGTGCAGGAAGGGTGTAGGGAAGGTCTATAGCTGCCCATTTCTTTACCAGCAACAGCTGTGCATATGTTTGAAATTTGGAGGGAAATCTGAAACCTTCCACCCCTGAGAGAGGGGTGAGGACAACAAAGTATGTTGTACTGCCAATTATAATTATCAGTTTACATGTCCAGCTGACATGTGTGCAAAATGGGCAGCTATGTATGGGGCGTAATTTTTTTTTGGGAACAGATTGCCCTTTTTTTTCCAGGTGAGAGTGGAATGTGAGGTAGAGGAAGTAGGCATATTTGGGGAGGTAGGTTGGGGAGGTAAACAGACAAGACAAACAAGATGCATACAGGGGTGGAATATGACACATGTGGTGGGTGAACACAATTGATGGGGACGGATGTTTGGATATCGCAAGCCCATGAGCCCACAGATGGCAACAGTGGAACTGAGATCCCCACCCATGGGCAGTCACCACTGCACCTTCACAGCCCAGAGGGTGGCTATGCTAGGGGTTGAGTAGGAGGGGCAGGCTCACCCGTGAGTTGCACCACTAGTGCCTCGAGCTGGCATAGAGGATCAGCGACCGAACGCTTGATCTCCCTATACACCACAGCTTGGACCATTCGGAGGGTGATAGGTGGCCCTCCTCCAGCCACGCTTGCATGGGGGGATGAGCCCCATCCCCTGCAGTGCTTCCACCCAAAGGTGGCACATGGCCACCGGAGGAGGAGGTCCCAGGCTGGGCACCGGACATGCTGGTGCCAGGTGCCATCGCCAGCTGAGGTGGGAGAGGAGGGTCCGCTGGGACCGGCCTTCCCATACATTCTATGTTTAGCAGGATTTAATGACAATATGGGTTAGTAACAGACAACAGCATTCCAAATTAGTTGTAACAGCATGCAGTAGTATTCCCATTAACCCAACACACAAGAATTCCAACAGCTGAACAGCAAGCATAACACATGCATATTAAGAACAACAGTGGACATTCCAACAGCATGCAGGGTTGATTTGTGGCAACAGGCCACCAAGATTGTGGTATGTGAACAGGGCACATGCATCAAAGTACATGCATATATTTATATGTCCCAACAAAGTTTTTCAGATTACACATACCCATTTAGGTGTGGAATGGCATTATTTAAGACCATAAAGTAGGGTGTAAATAGATCACTCCATTAACAACTTATATATATTTATAAGTTTACTCTACATTCCTACTGACTGCAGGTATATATCCCCTACATGTATTATTACACTAGGCAGTGTCCATTAAATTGTGAAATGGGTTTTGATAGTTTATATACCTGATCTGTATCTGACATACAAACTGTTCAAGATGCAGATGTTACTGCTACGTATTTCTATATTTCATTTATATTCACATATCTACATATCTGGCTGTCTTCAGGTGACATTATCAGCTACATTTAAACACACCCCTACATTTCTAGCAGCACACTGACATTTCTGGGGAACACAATCACAAGCTACTCATGTGCCAGATTAACCTGTACATGCTAGCCATGAGCCAACAGTTGAGGTCTGTATATATGCTTAAGAGCTACTGGCATTCCCTTCATCCACTTTATATGGACCTACCCAAGTGTGGATTGACAGCACTTAATACAACTGTGCTATTTCCATAATGCAAGGGTACAACAACATATCAAAGAAAGTGACACGGACATAGTCCGGGAATTATACCTTTATTAATTACATTACACACTTTTGTAGTGGCTCTCTCATTCATTTCATATTTTGGTGCATGCAGAATACTTTTATTCCAGACTTATTATACCTTTATTAATGGGTTACAACACTCTTTTTCAGTCTCTCTCACTTATTTTATATAACAGGACATGCAGAGAAGTTATTCAAGACTTATTAGACCTTTATTAATGTGTTACAACACTCTTTTTCAGGCTCTCACACTTATTTTATATAATAATACATGCAGAATAATTACTAACCTGTCTGGTGGCGCAGCCTTAGCAGCCTATCTGCATAGGCTTGCCGATTTGCAGCACGGACACCTGCAGCTGTGAAGTAAATGAAGGGATATTGAGACAAACCTATCCATTATATAGACTACAATAGCATTTCCTACATACTTCATTCCATGGCTACCTACTCAGTAGTGGGGCATCTTGCATGCCATGGGCCTCCTATATCCATTGGTTCAGTTGGTCCTGCTTCTGTCTCTTCAGGTCTGCATGGTGATGACGGACCTGCTCACCAGTCTGAGGGACGCCTGTGGCACTGGTGAGATCATGAGCTAACTGGTTCCAAGCCTCCGCTTTGTACTCCATCCTTTGAAACTGGCCCTGCAGGAGTCTTGACTCATGATGGTGGACAAGGAGCCAAACCATGTATTTTGACTCCTCGATGCCCCACTGTTACGCTTGATAGTGAGTACCCTCTCCAGCACCAGCCATTCTGACTGCAGATGGGAGCTACAACCAGTTAGCGAGTATTCCTGCCTATGGAGCTTAAATATGCCTCATTTCCCGCACTTATTTGTGACTGGCCATTTTTGAAAATTCTCAGCTAGCAGCAAACCTGCTTAGCAATGGTTAAACTTCCATTTATAAGTATATGTATGTTAACAGTGCATGTTTATGCAAAGTTGTCATGGCTTAGTGGTTCTGTACTTTGATTATGGTGCACAGTGTCCCAGGTTCGAGCCTTGTCATTGCTTTTTATTTTACTACCGTCCAGACAGGCTAGGGGGTGTGGCTGTGTTTAGGCGACTTTGCTCAGCTTTGCTCTACCTTGCTCCACGTTGCCCGATGTTGCCCAGCGGTGCGCTGGTTAGCTATGGGCAACTATAATGTGCTAGGTAAAGCATTGTTTAGCTATGGGTAACTATAATGTGCTAGGTAAAGCATTGCTTAGCTATGGGCAACTATATTGCACTGGGTACAATGCTGCTTAGCTATGGGCAATTATATGTCAATATCCTTAATGCTGCTCACCTTCTTATATTTATATATATACATTTTGTTCACTAATACATAGGCCATTTCAATGCTTTTTACTAAAATTTCATTCATATATGTCAGGAATTATTTTATATACTAATTTAAAACATAAAATAGAAAGGGGAGTGGTGGGACTAGAACTGGGAATGCCTTTTCTTTCTGCAAAGGCTCTACCACTCCGCTATTGCTATTTGGCTTAATTTGCCTAAACATTTCTTATTATGCTCTTCGATGTCGATATTGCTAACTGTAGCTAAGCAATGGGCACACCCGCGCAAACACGCGCAAATATGGGCAGCTATAACGGGAATTATAAAAAAAAATAAATAAAAAGTTTGCATTTTACAATTACAAAGGGGTTTAGTATGTGGGGTTGTGTAGTGTTTGCTATGTGTACATTTCAGCGGACTCGCTCATTGCACTTGTCATTTTCACATTTATATAGTTGCAGGGGCATGGATATTTGGACTGCTCGACAGTCCGACATGCCCCCTGAAGTCTTACATGCTCGGTGTTAGCCTTCGAGTTGAGTCAGCACACCCTCATGAATATGCATGGTGCGCTGACGTCTTCCTCTTAGACTGCCGTTTCCGTGTAAGACTTATTTAGTCTTACACGGAGGATTAGTGAATCCCTGCCCCGGTTATGGCAACAGCAATGACAATACAGACAGCAAACTATAATATTGTAAAATTTAAATCAAAAGTAATGTAAAAAGAAATCCTTATGCAAAAAACAGCAACATACCTTTACAGAAAATCACTTATTAAAGTAGACAAAAGTATTATAAGTAAAATAGCAGAATCAGTCTGTGGATGCAGTCTCCCCTACTACAATACAAGTACCTTATGTATGTGATTAGCTTATATAGTGCAGATTTATCCCTGTGAGCACTGTAAATATGCAAATCAGTTGTAAACACTTTAGCATTCACGAATCCCACAATCTGCTGGGCAGGTAAACAAGGTGTAAGACCCTACATATCTCCATGCACACACCCTACCAATGCAAGAATAAGTATTGAGAAGTGTTACTTGTTAAGGGCTTGCACATGGAAACAATTAGTCTTGCTGCACATATAATTAAGTGTTTCACACTCCTGCAACTTTGATGTACATTTAGTGAGGATATGTCAGGGACAATAGTCTTTACAAAAAGTAAGGGGCATGCATTTACTGCCTTAAGAGAGACCCATTTATAACATTTGTATTACTGAATTCTTATGATCCAACTGCATCTCTGGGTGAAAGGTTGTCTGTAATTCATATGAAGTATATAACACTTATATAATCTAAACACTTGTCAAAAGAAATCCAAATGGCATTGCATTTTATGTCACACTACCACAAAAAGAGTATAATGTAAACCAAATAATGGTCATAAGAACTGTAGTATTGAAGACAGTTTTTGCTATTGTGACAGGAATTATGACCTTAACTGTTGCAAATATACCATTCATCTACACATCTCTTTGGAATTTACAAAAGGCAACTGTGACAAAAGGCTTATATAGGACTTTAATGTAAAGTGATACAATGTTACCACTTGTGTATATGTAAGCTACTTTCTCATCTTCATAAATATGTCTCTTGTCCATGGCAAATAGTAAAAAATGGTCTCAAATGCATCATATTAACACCACTGTATCAAAGTTCAAATCTAGATGTGGTACTGTTTATGTATCATTAGTAATGTGCATGTTTTCATTTTATAAGACAAGAAAAGCTGAGTAAACATCACAGAAAAGTACTCTAAATATATTTATTTATTTTTCAGCTTCATCTTTTGTGCACTGCTTGGCATTACTCAATAGAGATTGTCAGTGGTTATTAGCAGTGAAAGATGGTTCACCTCCCAAGGCAAAAAATGAAAAATTTAGTTTGGACTGCCTTCTGTATCATAAACAAACCTTTTGCTGATGTACAATAGTCAGCACCCTGGATAGTACTGTCTGAAGATAATACACCTGTCATCTACCTTTATGTGTGGCACAAAGTGTAATTGCAGTGCTTATAGAGAGAATGAACAGGTACACAGGGCTTCAATCCAGTTTACAGATAATTTTAACTAGCAGTTCAGAATAAGTACAGACATATATTTTTGTATATGCATGTGTTGTTGAAAACTCAACTATTCTCAGTATTAATAACATGTGACATGCATGATGTGTAATATGACATATTCTAAATTGTGATAAAACAAAAGAAGTTACATGACATGTGGAAAACTGTATTTTCCATGATGGATTGCATAAATACATGTCCCAAGAAGTAATCCTGAAGTCTGAAATTTCCTTTCAGATGATGCCAGTATTAATTATTTCTGCTGTGTCAAAAAAGCGATAATGTCAGATGTTGTCTGTCCTATTTTCATCACTTGGAATTATGTAAAGACCTGCTAATGTGTGACAGACATTCAAATTCTAATGTGACCAACAGATGTGGAAAGGATGAATGTGTCAGTTTAATGCTCTAAGCGCTATGGCCAGTACTAGAAGTACCCTTTGATTGTTTTAATTTTCCTTTCAATTGTTTTCAAATATTGTTGTTTTTTTTTTCATTGTGCATTTGCACACTGCTTGGCAATGTGCAACAGTGGCTGACAAAGGAAGGCAAGAAATGAAAACAATTAATTTGGAATACCTTTAGTAATGCAAACGTGCCTGGTGCTGGTGCACGGCTGCCAGCATCCTGGATAGTATCGGATGAAGAAATGCACCTTCTAGATACCTATCTCTGTAGCATAAGGTGCGTGGAGTGAGTATAGTGAAAAAGGACAGGCACTGCATGGTTCAAATCCAGTTTTCATACATTTTTTCAGAGGAAGGGTTCAGAAAAAATATTGGCACACAATTTTAATATGAAATGAACATGTTAAAGTCTGTGCTAAACATCTTACCTGTACTCCTTGTGGCTTGCTGTTACAAATATTTTGTTGTTGGAAACAACTCTTCTCATTCTTAATATGCTATGAATGATGTAACATATGACAGCTTCTAAAATGTGACAACACAAAAGCATTAACATCAGGAATGTGGACATATGTCTCATATATGCTGGAGTACTTATCAATTTGTCACAAGTAGTAATTCTGACGATAATAGATTTTATTTAGAATAAGTCTATTAAGTATATATATTGTGTCAATACTGATCTAATATAATCTTCTGTTGTGTCTCCTTTCTGAAGAATTTGCATTGCATGAAAGCATTATGCTATGTAACAGAAATGTTAGTTGTGATGTGGCAAGCAGATTTTAAAAGGATGGCTGCAGTAAGTGCACTGTTCATTGTTGGATATATCCTTTAACTGTGTTATTTTTTCCTTGTAATTTGTAATTTTTTGTTTTACTTTTCCCTTTTGCCTTTGTGTGCCACTTAGCAGGGCATAAACATTATTCACGGTTGAAGGAAAAAATTCAAACTTTAATTTGGACTGCCTCTTGTAGCCAGCAAATGAGCCTGGTGCAAGTACATGGCTGTCAGCATTCTGAACAGTGCTGAGTAAAGAAAATGTACCTATCAGCTACCTACCTCTTTTGCACAAGGTATAACTGCAATGAACTTGGAGAAAGAGAACGTCATGCAGGGTTTGAATCCAGTCTACAGATAAGTTTAGTGAGGGTTTCAGAATAAGTATTGACATAATTTTTTATTTGAATTGAACAACTTACATATGTGTGATAAATGCTGAATATGTTACCTATATCCTTGTGAATTGCTGCTACCAATGTTTTTTTGTAGGAAACTCAACTATTCTTTTTGTTAGTAACATTTGCTACACATTATGTAAAAATTACAGTTTGTAAAGTGTGAAAACAGACATTCACTAACATGAGGAATATGGAAATATGTAGACTATATTATGGATTACTTATCCATATAGGCTAAGCATTACTCTTGAGATAAATACATTTCCCTTTCAAATTGTGTCACTATTAATTGCATGTGGTGTGCCACAAATGAAATGATGTAATTTTATGTGTGCCGCCTTTCTAAATAATTGCCATTACTTGAAGGCCTAATGATGTGTAACAGAAATGCAAGTTCTGATGTGGCGGCCAATGATCAAAAGGATGACCATGTCTGAGTAATGGAGTAAGAACACTGTTTATTGTGCTTTATTAAAGTGCAAGTGAAGTGAGTTTAGAGAAAGAGAGCAGCTAATGCAGGGTTCATATCAAGTTTACAAATACTTTTATTGAGGGGGCTATATTGACATTTGTCACAAACTATTAATTATCAACAAATGTGTCATTACTGCTTGTTATATAAGTCCAATATAATGTGTGCAAAGTATGTTAAACATGATAATGATGATGGTTAATTTAAAATGCACTTGCATAGGTGTGACATGCACAGTAGCTTTGCTATAGTTATTATGACTCATTGCATATCATAACTATGCATATAATTTTAATGAGGAGTTCAGAATAAGTATAGAAACACATTACATACCCCAGCTTATATTACTTAGGTCATACAAATCCATGCAAAATGCATTACAGCCACAGTTACTGCATTTTACAAAGAAATGCAGAGCAATGACTACTTAAATTCACACGGCATCTTTTAAGTATGTCTCCATTCATTTGTAACTTAGTATATCTCAAAGTAACACTTAAGATCGGAAGCTCTTCTATGGCACTGACAGTTAATAACAAAGGTTCACATTTTATCCTTCTTTTTTTCATGGGTTTGATTCCAAGGTAGTACTGCTCAATTTTACTAGTGTGCTAGTCCCAACAGCCCAATGTGTCACAATTATGCCTTTTTTCCTCCAGTCAGCAATGATCATAACAAACACCATAAAGCAGTTCAGTGTTTAATATTAGAACATGTGTAAATAGGGTGGGCACCACACATGGCCGTATCTCACTGCTATATTTCACACCTTCAATGTTTTTTGATGCAATCATTGCCATTGTGTCTGTCCAGCCATTTTGTGTTTTTAACTTTGCAAATGAAGCTAGCAAGTCTGTACATCCTTGCAAACAGGTTGGTACATGTACGATCTGACTTGGGAGCCAATTTGTGGCAATTTGCAAACACTTTATTGGACAGCACATGACAGAATATTTAAGAGGAGAAACCTAAGATTAACACACCATAAATATAGTCAGATATATCCCATAGACAAAACTCTTTGTATGTCTCTCTCTCTCTGTTTCTATCTCTCTTTCTCTGTCTGTTCCCCCTTCCTTCTCATCATTTTTATTCTTATATATTTGTGAGGGCTCTGGATGTAATGTTCACCTCAATGGATTTTACTATTGTCATTACTGTGATGAAGCCTAATGCCTACATTATCCATTGTTTCAATCTATTGTCACTGTTCCCCCAGTAGTATGATTTTAACTTTGTAAAGTAGGATTTCCACTGTAGTGTGCTGAGAATTCTCAGATTTATCAACTTATTTTTGCATATTGTTGAGAGTTCTAATCAAGACATTTGTCAAAATCTTATTGACTGTTTTTGTATGACTATTTTGTGTGTAACTATTGGATACAGATGCTATTAACCCTGCCCCATTACCCTGCTTCTGTCTTAATCTGTGTGCTCCCTATTGGGAACTATTTGTTGTACAGAGTTTAGTAGAATAATGATAATGACCAGTGTAAGAGTAACACGCAATAAAGATGGCCAGAAATGGCTCATAAGTAGAAATGTTTTCAGTCTGTCTCCCTCTTCCACTCTCTCTCTCCCCTTCTGTATGATCAGTATGTGTCCTCAACATTTGCACAATGCCTGGCACTGAGCAGCAATAGTAATGGATGGCAAATGGCAGTTAATGTCTTATCATAGGAAGTTACTAGGCTATTGGCCCTGAGGCCCTTGCAAGTCTAGCCAAGAATTTAATCCATGTTCTGACAAGCCAGGACCCTATGCCCCTGTCCAGCAGGGACACAGGTGTATTTTCTGTTCCCCATCCAGTTACCCAGGTTGTGCTTAAAAAGGGTTAATGACGTATTCCGCTTGACATGGAGAGGGAGTCTATTCCACAGAGCAGGGAGTCTCTGGGACACAAATCTGTCCTGCCAAAAAGATCTATTGATATCACAGACCAGGTTGAGGTCTTGCATGTAGGTTACTCGAGTGGAGCTTGACTTGTGGATATGCAGCAGTCTCATCAAGGTGGGGCCTGAGATTGCTTTGTATGCCAGACAGAGGTCACCTCTGAGGAGTCTGTATGAGACTGAGTAGAAGGACAGGGCCTTTAGCCTATCTGTATAGGGTAAATGTATGAGGCCCTGGATTCTCCTGGTAAGAAACCTCTGTCCAGCTGCTGCATATGCTTTGTTTGGTACATGCCGAAAGGGGCATTGTACTCAATAATGGGACTTATAAGGGAAGAATACAGTGATGTTAGGACCTCCTTGTCCCTGGATGAGATACCCTTACTAATGATGTGGGCCATGTATAAAGCTTTTCATACAATGGAGGAAATATGGTGGTCAAAAGTCAGTTTGCTATCAACCTGTGTGCCCAAGTCCCTCATGACTGATTGCGTGCTTAGGACTTTGTTATTAATGTGGCAATTTGTGGGGATGTCACTTTCCCCAAAAGGGATGATGATGCAGTTTTTGACATTCAGTTTGAGAACATGTTTCTGACACCAGTCATTTGTTTGGGTGACAACCTGTTGGTGCATGTTCACATCACTAAAGGAATTGATGATAGCACCCAGCTTGACGTCATCTGCAAACTTGGTCAGCCATAGCCCACTGGTTTTGGCCTGCATCTCAGAAAAGTATATACCAAACAACAGAGGCCCCAAGACCAATCCCTGGGGTACATCACTTGTTACAGGTCTACTACTTAAGGTTGCTTCCCCTATTTTGACTAGGTGGGTTCTACTAGTGAGCCAGTTTGCTACCCATCTGGTAACATACAGATTGATGCCTAGTTGAGAGAGTTTATCTATTATACCCAAGTGGGGAATGGCATTGAAGGCTTTGGCCAAGTTAGGGTAGGCAGTGTGCACCATCTTCCCCTTGTCCATGGCTTTGGTGGCTGTCTCAAAGAAGTCAATCAAACTTAACAGGCATGAACTCCTCTTGACAAATCAAACTGTGTGGGATCGAGTGTTTGGAGGTTGCCAATGTCCTTGTTAATGAGTTCCATGATAATCCGCTCCATGGTCTTGCAGATCAGGCTAGTTAGGTTGATGGGTCTATAATTTCCTGGATCAGTGGATGCTTCACCTTTGTGCAAAGGGATGACAGTGGCTGTCCTCCACTTAGCTGGGTACTCAGGCTTTGGTTGAATAGGGTGTCTAATGGTGCTGCACGTTCCTGCCTGAGATCATATAGTATGCAGCCTGGGATGTTATAGAGTCCCATGATGGCTGCATATTTTGCCTTTGAAAGGGGAGTGATGACTTTCCCCCTAGCTATAAGGGGAGGGGGCCGGTGCTGGGGATGTTCTGATTTGCTGATGGGGGGGGACAGAGGGGTGAACTTTTCACTGAACATGTATGCCAGCAGGTTGGCTATATCTATGGCATTTGTGCATGTGTTGTCCTTGAACACCAGTTCTGAGCAGATCTGAGTGCTTCCTTTGAGACTGCAGACATATGTGAAGAAGACCTTATGACTGTCTTTAGTAGATGTGGCCAGTTTGGACGTGAAATTTGCTTTGGAGGATTTCACTAGTGTTCTTATTTGCTTGTTCAGACTAAGGAGAGATTCTTTCCAATTAGGCACCTGCTCCTTTTGATCCTGGAGAGCAATTTTTTCCTTTTAGTGTAGAATTTATTTATTGTTGATGTCCAGCAGACAGATTTACTCTTCCTTGAGGAGGACAATTTTGTCCTGTCTGGTATTCCTGATTCCATGCATCTATATAAATGCTCATATAGTACTTTGGTATAGGTTTGGACATATGTGCCAGTTCCTATGAAGGGGGAGGGGGCTGTTAAGCTGTTTATACCTTTCCTCGTGAGGTTTTAATCAGCTTTGGAGAAGTTTTTTTTGTTTGATCCTAGCTGGGGGGGGGGGGGGTCAGGGGAGAATGTGACTTCGAAAGAGACCACTTTGTCATCAGATCTTACCAGGGATGCTGCAGTGGTTACTCATGTTGGTTAATACCAAGTCCAAGATATTTTCACCTCTTGTGGGGGTGTTGACCAGCTGGTCCAAGGCATTTGCATTGAGGAAATCAAGGAATCTCTGAGCATTTGTGTTTTGGCATGAGTAGTTCTTCCAATCTATGGTTGGATAGTTTAAGTCGCTCAGGATCAGGGTAAAGGGTTGAATCTTGATGGATTTGAAGAGGTCCAGATAGGTGGAGTGGGCATCTTGAATCAAAGTTGGGAGTCTGTAGCTATCTATGATTTGAATAGGGGTCTTGTCAATGGTTAACTGCGTTTGGATAGTCTCCTGTACATCATAATGTTTGACCAGCCTGGAAGTGTGTATGTCTTTTATATATATATATATATATATATATATATATATATATATATTGCAACTCCATTTTTGTCTTGGACAGTACTACTACAGTTACTTCTGCACATATATGCTTAACTCCACTGTGATACAGTTACTCTTGCATATCTGTGTGGCTGCTGCATGTCACCTGCACCCTAAGGTTGTTGCAATTGATATTACTGTGATGAAGGCTGATGCCTATATTTTCTCCTTCTTGAACATGTTAGCAGTGTCTACTCAAATGTCTGATTTTAATGAAAGACAGTATGAGTTTCTCTGTGGTGAGCTGAGATAATCTTCCTGTTTGTATTTTTTTTGAGACTGTCAAGAGTTCGAATCCAGAACTGTCATACAATTATGTCATGTTTTTCCATATTAATAGTACATATGTAACTGTGTACTACATATGTTATGGACCCACCACCATCTTCCTTGTGTCTTCATCATGTTTCCCCTCTCCTACCCCTTCTTGATCCATAATGGAAACACTTTACTGCATAGAGAAATGCAGCTAAAGCATCCAGTCAAAGGATGTCCACTCTTCTACATCTTAATTTGGGATGTGTTCATCACAACATATATGAATTTCTGGCAAATCACTGAGGATTGAAGTCACTAAGTAATGCCATACATTTGAGTTTTAGACTTAATATAGGTCAGAAAATGCATTTTCCTAGCATAAGTGTACATTTTGTAAGGGCAGTATTTACAAATTGTCCCTAACTTTTGCCTTTTCTCACACATTATCTTTTTGCCTTTGCATGTATAGAGCCTGACAGAATAATCATGATGACATTACTAAAAATCACACACCACAGGGATGTGCAGAAATGTCCTTTAAACATATGTATTAGTTTGTCTCTACCTCTGTCTCCAAATCTCTCTCTCTTTCCATTCTGTCTCATCAGTGTTTCTCCCTAGCATTTATGCTATGCCTGGCACTGAGCAGCACCTGTAACTTAAGGAAATGGCAGCACACAGCTTATGGCAAAACTGTGTGAGTTTGTGCCTTTGGCCACATTAGTCTGATGCCCTTTGTGCTACTATTCTTAGCCTCACTGCACTATGTAAAGACAGGCTGATAGCACTATCTGAAGACAGTTATTACCATTTCTTGAACGGGCTACAGAGTTGAATGTACCCCATATGGGATGTTCCAGTTGTAATCAGTGTTATGAAGCAAGCAGCTCACACATTTCTTTGCTTCATACTGTTTCCACTATCTGGTTTTCCACCAGCAGTCACAAGCTTGGTTCCTCATGTGTTCATGTGTTTCATAATCATCCACAACATTCTCATATTGACAAGAAGTTACTGCAAGACATTAATTACAATCAAGCCTTTATGTGTTAACCAGCATAGAACAAAAGGCACATTTCAACAATATTGCTGCTATACACACATAAGGTGATTAGACCAATGTGCTTTCATTTCCATCTTGTTCTAAAGTATATTAATTATGACTCATACATATCTGATATAGATGTATTGAAATTACTATTCAATCATGTCATAGAAACATGTACTATTGTATAACAACAATTATACAATGACCCCCCATTAATATTCAAAAACGTGCACGCTGATTGGTCAGCATGCATGTTGTAAATCAGTTATAGTAATGGAAAAAAGGTACGGACTTTTTCCATTACTATAACTCTTTTTTTAAGCAACGGAGAACGCAAGATCTTGCTTTCTCCATTGCTTTTTTCAAAAATGTCTCGCTATGTTAAATGTGTTTAGCATAGCGAGACAGCTTTAAAAAAGTAACAGAGATTCTCCGTTGCTTTTTTTAAAGCTGTCTCGCTATGTTAAACCCATTTAACATAGCGAAACAGTTTGTAAAAAGCAACGGAGATCTTGCTTTCTCCATTGCTTTTGCCCACAGCTCTGATGTACTGCGTAGGCATACGCATGCGCAGTACATCAGAACTGCCGCAGAATACCTGACAGCTGCGGAAGGGCAGCAAGGAGGCATTATACAATGCCATTATTTAAGAAAAGTAATTATTTTTTTTCTTTAATGTTATTTTATAATAGCAATAACCCACGCCTGGGTGTGGGTAATGCTGGATTTACCCATGGTTGGCTTGGTTTGGCCACTTGGGCTTCGCCCTCATGACCAAACCACACCAACCGTGGGTAAATCCAGCATTACCCACACCCAAGCGTGGGTTATTGCTATATTGCAGCATGCCTCAAATACATGCAGTCACCAGATATGAGGGCTGTGTATCAATACACTTGTATCATCCATATAATGGTTATTGTAATGTAAAATCAGACCTGTTTGTATGCCTATACTCCTTATTTGTGCCAAGCTTGGTATGGGTCACCATAGACTACTGCTAATTCGTATTCTAAGTTCAGTACCTCAGGATATAATTACATATGTGCTAATACTTTGTCATCAGTTGTACAAATAAGATGGTCACTGGTGTTCTTCAGGGAAAAATTTTAAGAAAGAAAATATACGTGAGTGGATTATATAACTTCTGTATGTGTTAATGGACTGTTGCACTCAAGACATGCGGATTTCAGTGTGATGTTGACTGAACACATCATTCTGTAAAGTTATATCTGCATTCCAACATTTACACTAGGAGATGCTGTACAATGGTGTGGAACATTTTCACTCATAAGTCATGAATGGTATTGAACAGTGCAGTGTCATATTACAGACCTGTCTGTTTACATTTTGACTGCATAGTGTCCAAGCACAAGCACATATGATTGAAAATTACACCACAAATTTGACTAATGTTTTTATACAATCAGCTTGAGCTATAAACTCATGAATGCTTGGTTGTTAATCTGCTATTTCATAAGAGTGATCATCATCAAAATGCAGTACAGTAACATAGGTAGATGCCACTCATGCTAATACAATGTACAGGAATAATAGGATAGATAACTTATCTGAGTATTATGCAATTACTTGTGAGCAGTAGGTTGCTGTTACTTTTACCTGTCAAGACACTTGCTTTTTCAACAAAAACTGTGATGCACAATGCATTTTCTGCAACACACCGATGAAGTGATCCTTACAAATGGCCATTTTCACACACTTAAAGTCAGCCTTTTCCTGAGCTGCTTGTGGTTAATACTGTGTTCTCTAGATTATATGACTAGACAGACTGGTGATTGAATACATCACTGAGTTTTATGAGTGTGTGTGCCTCAGTATTGCAAGTTAGGACAGCAGTGACCCATGCATCTGATGTATACTCTTCCACTCAGGAGAAACATTTAAACTAGGAGCAGAATCCCCCATCACTTTATCCCAACTTTAACATAAACATATGCTCTGCAACACACTGATGAGGCAATTCTTTCAGAAGTGCAGTCTCTCAGTATAAAATCAGACTTCTCCTGTGACATGTGCCATTGATACTGTGATCTTTAGATTGTGAAACTTGATACCTAGGTAGTTCAAATCCATCAATACTCAATGTGTGTGTGTGTGTGTGTGTGTGTGTGTGTGTGTGTGTGTGTGTGTGTGTGTGTGTGTGTGTGTGTGTGTGTGTGTCTACTAGCAGGGGCATATGATTTCATCAATAGATGTGCTGTGCCCACTTC
Organism: Protopterus annectens; assembly: GCF_019279795.1. Taxonomy (NCBI): domain Eukaryota; kingdom Metazoa; phylum Chordata; order Ceratodontiformes; family Protopteridae; genus Protopterus; species Protopterus annectens. The sequence goes on along the minus strand of NC_056732.1, from coordinate 999,562,136 downwards.
TCTTTAGGAGAAACATTTAAACTGCGAGCAGACTCCTCCATCAATTTATCGCACTTTTAACACAAAGATCTCCTCTGCAACACACTAAGGTCATCCTTTAAAAAGTGCACTCTTACTATCAAAGTCAAACTTCTCCTATGACATGTGCCATTAATACTGTGCTCTCTAGATTGTGCCACTAGATATGTTGATGGTTCAAATTCAACAATGCTGAACTTGCCTGTGTGTGTGTGTGTGTGTGTGTGTGTGTGTGTGTGTGTGTGTGTGTGTGTGTGTGTGTGTGTGTGTGTGTGTGTGTGTTAGGTACACATGGCCTCATCAATAGATATTCTGTGTCCATTTCTACTCAGGAGAAGCATTTAAACTGGTAGAGGACTCTGCCATCACTTTATCCACCTTTTAACACAATACACTGATGAGGTCATCATTTGAAAAGTGCACTCTCTCACTATAGCAGTCTGACTTCTCCTGTGGGATGTGCCATTTTTACTGTGTTTTATAAAGTGTGTAACTAGATAGGTAGGTGGTTCAAATCTTGCATTGCTTAAATAGTATCTGTGTGTATATGCCTATACTGCCATGTAGATTTGGCTCCATCACAGTACCCAATATGTGCACTTCTACTTAGGAGACACACTGATACTGGCAGAGGCCTTTCCTTTCAATTTTTAGCACCCCAGGTAAAACACAGTTTTGGCAAAACACTGAAAAGTTAAAGCATTCAAAACTGCAATAACTTACAGTTATAATACAACTTCCCCTGTGGTGCTGTCTGTTGATACTATGTTCTCTAGACTGTGTATCTAGTGAGGTGGTTTGACTCCAGCAGTGAGTGACTACTGTGAGTGTATTTCCTCTCATGCTGTGTAGAAAGGGCTTCAAATACATATCAGATGTGTAGCTGTACAATGTTAGTCAGCTTTTCCACAACCTCCTTTCCCTTTTAGAAGACACATCCCCTATTAACCAGTGGTGATGTCATCCATTCAAATGTGAACTGCTGTAAAACAATGTCATGTGGCACTTGTGATTCACCCAGCTTGTGATCTTAGATAAGCAGTTCAAATCTAGATATCATTCATTAGACTTAGTTGTGTCAGTATGAGTGTGAGTGTTCATGTTGGGAACAGTGTTGTCACCCACGTAACTGATGTGTAATGTGTAGCTGAGGATTCCTCTTACAAAACTAACTATCCACTTCACAGAGACAAATGCTTTATTTAACAGTGATGATGCAATTTGTTGGAATTTGCCTTTTCTAATATTATTAGTATGCCTTATCCTGTAGAGTGAGGGAATATTCTGTAGATTATTGCCTTAGTAATCCAGGAGTTTAAATCTATAATTATCGACATATTGTGCATGATTGTGATCCTACCATAACAGTGATAAGTGCATTATGCATCACATGCGTTTAGGTATACCTAGCATCATGCAATATTTTTTAACGAGACAGATCACCACACCATAGCCAAACTACAGGCACACATGTGCCTTGCAGCAATAAGATGAGATAATGACTTCAAATACACAAATATCTCACAACTGTAGTAAGACTTCTCCTGTGGTGTGTTCAGGCTACACAATATCCTCTAGCTCCTGTTGCCACATAGGTAGATGTTCAAAACCATCAGTGAGTGACTATAATCACTGTGTGCCAATATGCTGCTATGCATGAATTAAATCCATCACAGTTTTAATGTGTATAATTACAGTTCTCCTCATCCCTTTTACCTCAAACAACTCATTTGCAACACAATAATATGATGCAATTCTTTCACATAGGTGGAGTCTGACAGCTGTGTTGACATCCACTGTGGTATGCATGATTAATATACATTTTATTAGCCTGTGGACTTGCATAGGCAGCTGTTCAATTCCAGAAAATGACAACATTATGTCAGTGCACTGACATGACCCAAATACTATTGTGTTAAGTTACTTCTATCCATTTTTATGCTGGACAAACAACTTTCAACACATGCAGGACTTAAATGGCAGCCAAATGGTTGTGCTAGGAGTTGTGTCATGAGAGTGCTCCTGTGGCACATGCAGATTAGGTGGCACAGTGTTGCAGTGGTTAACATGGTTGCCTCACAGTAAAAGGTTCTCTGATTCAATTCTCAGCTGGGGTGCCTTCTGTGCGGAGTCTGCATGTCCTGCCTGCATTTGTGTGGGTTTCCTTTAGGTGCTCTGGTTTCCTCCCCACATTCCAAAGACCTACATCTGGAGTGTTTTCCCTGGGTCTCTGTTGAAAATAGGCTCTGTCCAAGTCAGACTTTCCCGGTCAACAAATGTTAAATAAATAAATAAATAAAAAATAGTACTGACTTTTATAGCATATTTACACAAATAGACTCTAGTTTGAATCTGGAACTGTGTGTGTACAAAGCAATCTGGATGGAAAAGAGTGGCAACAGTGATATTGGACTTTTCACAGTTGAGTGAACATTAAAACAGATACTTTCCTTTCATCACTCTGACATTTTTATTGGCTAAATTACCATGAGAAGCACTTTTTTATTTCACACCTTGATTTGTGTTATTTGTGAGAAGCTCCATTACTATCTCCTGTGGCAGATGCAGTCAATATACAGCTATGTAGAGTATGCAGTATGACTGGCAGGGTTTGGATATAGTAAATCTGTCAGACAGGAGTGGCTTAGGCAAAAATAAAGTAGTTATGGCACAGAAAGAGGGCCACATTGTAAGGTCTTTTGCTCCAATTTAGGGGATCCCCATCAATTACAAGAGGAACACTGATGTAATCCCTCCAAGCATGTTCTTTACAACACAACTGATGTTCTTTCTATGGCATCAATAGTCAATACATGTCTTCCTCTCCATTTGAGATTTGGCCTCAGAACATGTTTGAGTCTAACTATAAAACCAAAAAAGACTCACATAGTATCCAAAAAGTAGATATTCCAACTGTCTATAAAGTTACGATATATAACATTTAAGTGGAGCAAAAGATGAATAAACAACCTTTGGGTTACAATCCAACATATTTTATTCAGATAGTTTTGAATGATTAATTGCTTTTATATACATAAAACCACCAAGGCTGGAGGAAACACCAGTGCCCAAACACAACACCAGAAAAGTATGGCACCAGAAGGACACAGATCCAAAATAATAAAAGAATGAATGCATTGATTAAACCAACCAGTTGGTTTAATCGAGGTGTTTGTTCTTTTAATATTTTGGATCTGTGTCCTTCTGGTGCTGTACTTTTGCATACATACATACATACTTACAAATATTTCACCAAAACAAGTTATTTCCATAATAAGTGTCCAGGCTGTTCTTAAAAATATCAAAACTAGTACTTTCTTTATTGTAATTTGGTAGTCTGTTCCATGCATCAGCTATTCTGTCAGAAAACCAATTAGTACACTTCTCATTCCTATAGAATCTCCTACATAGGTTGTCTGATGATTCTCTAGTACTTTTTGATAACCCCAAACATTCCCACAGGTAGTTGTTTCTAAACGCCCTATATAGCTGAATAAGATCTCTTCTTAGATATCTATAAGATACACTGTACAAGTTCAGATATTTTAATCTTTCATAATAACTTAAATTTTCACATCCATGGATGACCTTGGTATATTTCTGCTGTATTCTTTCTGGTTTACTCATGCTTGTTTTCTTATAAGGTTTCCACATTGTTATTCCATACTCAAGCTTAGGTCTAATGTAACTAGCAAACAATGACTTTATCATTTTTGATTTCCAAGACTTCATAAATCTTTTTATACAACCTATAGTTCTATAGCTATCATTAACCAGATGGTGGATATGATTAGAAAAACTCATAGCTAGATTTACCTATATACCCTGATCGTTAAATGAGTCTACAATTACAATCACTGTGTGCTGTATTAAACATTCACCTTTCAGTTTATGCCTCCAAAATCTCATATGGTTAGCAGTTTTTGATGTATTTATCAGTATAATGTTCTCCTGTGCCCAAATGGGCATTTTAGGCAAGTTCATTTGCAGACATGCCTTATCTGTAACACATGTAATCAACTTACCCAATTTCAGGTCATCTGCATATAGGCTGTAGAAAACCTCAGATGAAAATGTTAGGTTTGAAAGTTTCAATCTAAACAAGTAAGGGCCTAGGACAGAGCCCTGTGGGACACCTTGAGTGTAAACAAGAATTTCACCTGTCCAATTGCTGTATGGCACTTGCCATGTCCTATTTGTAAGCCATGGAGCTAGCCATCTTTTCAAGAGTACATGAATACCTAGTTGTACTAATTTATTGATCAGTGTTTTATGTATGACCCTGTCAAATGCTGAAATGAAATCTATATAAATTACATCACAGCACATTTTTTCATTCATAGCTGTTATTATACTGTTACAGAACATCATGTTACAGGAGGCAATACATCTATTTTTAACATATGCATGCTGATATATCATTTCAAGTCCCAACTTATACAGTTCTGACAATAACTTATCCAATATTACCTTTTCCTTTATTTTTCCACAACATGAAAGTAGGCTTAAGGGTCTGTATGACACTGGGTTTGTCCTACTCCCCTTTCCCTTAAAGACAGGTTTAATAAACACATGTCTCCAATCTTGAGGAAGGTCCCCATATTTATATGACCTAGTAAATAACATATATAATGGTACTGTAAGTGCTTGCTGAAGTGTTCTTAGGTCATTATTACTAATTCTGTCTCCTCACTGCACTTTGTTTGGATTAAGTTTGCACGGTTCTTTTTCAATATAATCTAATTTTATTCCAGTATTTGAGGTTACCCATATGTCACTAGGACAACTTATCACCCCTTTGTGGAGCCAAACTGTTTTGCATAACATTTTGTAAATTTATCTATAATCTGTTGTGTCTGAGGATAAATTTTAGAATTTGCACACAGTTTATCAATTTGTCTTTACTCCTTCCACATCTTATGTATCTATAAAAGGGTTTACTATTATGCACAATATCTTTATATACATTTTCTTTAACATTTTCCTGATCTTGTCTCATACTATGCTTAATTTGTTTGTCCAGTGTGTCTGTTTCAGTTTTCAAAGTTGTAGTTTGACCTCTCTTCCATTTCTTATATTTTTTGTCTCTCAGCTTGATCAGATATCTTGCTCTTATGGAAACATATCCCCCTGATGTTCTATGCCTAGATCCTGATGTTAAACATTCTTTTGATTTTTGCACTCAAACAATTTCTCTTTCAAAACTTTTCACATTCCATCTGCAGTTTTTTCCACTGAACACCTCAGTCCAGTTAGTCTTACATAGTGACTGTTTTGCTTCATATAATATGTAAATAACCTTCTGTGTATTGGTTTAGATTTCAGTTTGGCAGAATTATCTGGCAAGAAATTAACCTTTATAACCCCATGATCACTGCACATCAACTGTGGTAAAACTTGACTTGAAGTTACAGTAATTTCTTTAGGAACACAATGTCAAGTATGTTCCATTGCCTGGTAGTTTCTTTTTACAGTATGAAGCAAATGTTGTTCCTGAATATATGTTGTGAATAATTTCTTTACTAATATTGTTGAATCAATATTATTCCAGTCTGTATCTGGTAAATTTAAGTCTCCAGCTAATATTCTTCAGTCCTGTGTTTCATGTGAGAAATGTATGAATTCATCTAGGTCAACTGCACTTGACTTTGGTGGTCTCTACACTCCAACAATAGTTATATGTTCCAGGGTTGTCCTTAGTGTTACAGTTACACTGTCTTTAGTATTGGTGTTATCACTGAATATGTAATAATCACAGGTCTCATAGATATCTTTAATCCCTATCATAACACCTCCACCTGATTTTTTGTTAGAATGTCTGTTACAGTAAAAACATTTATAATTTTACAGAACTGATTTCTATTCATTGTTCTTTAACCATGTTTGACAAATAATAACATCAATATTGTGGGAGCATAGCAAATTTTCCAATAAAAAAACTTTATTATTAATGCTCCTACCATTAACAACCATCATAAATGCATCAGATGTTGCTATCTGTGAACTGTTAAATTTTCAACCTGGCAAAAGTCCTATGCAGTATTTGTCAAATATTGCAAAATATCTGCTGCAAAAATTTTCTTGCCTGATCTTGACAAATGCATGCCATCCTGTCTGAACATGTGTGCCTAGAATTAGGCTTGGATGCTCTACACATTTCCATTTTTTAAAGCAGGACATTTTTTTCCATGTAGGTATTTACCCCCAAAAATCTTTTCATTCACAGTGACCTGACAATCCTTTCTATATGTGATTTGTGAAAAATACATCCTAACACCAGTACAAGCGATACTATCTAAGAGGGCTGTAAGTTCCCTACTAACAGTCAGAGAGTCCTTATGGATGAGATCATTTGTACCAACATGAATAAAAACAGATCCATACTTCCTTACATTAAGGTATTTTTTAAGGCTTGTCTCACGTCTCCTATTTTTGCTCCTGGCAGGCATAACACTATTTGATGTTCATTATCTTCTCTGCAAATATAAGTAGCAGTTCCTCTAACAGTTGAATCTTCAATTACAGAAATATCTTTTCTGACTAGATCTGAAGACTCTTAACTTCTAATACATTCTAATGCATTCTAACACATAAACTTCTAATAATTTGCAATATCAATTGTTACAAAGGAATAATCTTCATCACCATTTGTCTTACTAATTCCACTGTTTTCATTGTGTATTAAATTCTCAGCCAGCTGGATTTGTACCACTACAGCTTGAGCCATGTAGTCAACATCTGTCTTTCTCTTCTTTTTTTCTTACAATAATGTTCTTCAATCCTTCCATGTTCAGTTTTGATTTCTTCCTTTTTACCTGCCCCTTGCCTCTTTTTTTCTACCTTCTCTTTTGGAAAAATGATACCTTTTTCGGTAGACCGACAGTTTTCTGATAGAAGAATGTTATCATTCCCTGCCTGTAATCTGTGTGTTACATAACAAAGCAGTGTCCTTTTTAGTACATATTCTCCTTACTTTACAGTCATTAATCAGTTTTTTTTTCTTCCTTGTTATTTGCTGTGAACTTCTTCCTTTCTGTCTTTTTTGTTTCCTTCTAAAAACTCCAAATCCTCAGATTGCTGAATACTATCCAGGATTCCAAAGTTGTCAGGGGCATCGTCTTGCTTCATAGGGATTGAATGATCTTTGCAGACAATAGACACATAATTTCATAAATATGTTCCATTTGCTCTTTACCTAATATTATTTATCTCACCAGCCCAGTTATTAATATATGTAACAACAGTTCTCCAAGCTGTGCCAATTGCACAAGTACAATCATCATCGGTAAGTCTGGAGTTACTTCTAATAATGCTAAGAAAATCATCCAGCTTTTGACATGAGAAGCACAGATCACCAGTGTTATCAGGTGGTACTTTTAAATATGTATAGCATTTATTACAATGTACAACACATTTGTGCTTTAGCAAATCATTAATTGCATACTCATTTAAGGAATCCATATTCAGCTTCAAATGAATAAAATATAAAAGAAAAGAAGACTCAAAATTAGTAAACACAGAATTCAAAGACAACCTAAATCATCTTCTATAACAAAAATTACACAAACAATATACAACTAAATACTAATGCAAGTACAGCAAAATTGTTCTAACTGTACAAGTTCTAAAACTCAGACAAACGCTGTAATTCCTTTACGTCACCCAAGCAGTAGCTTCTGCTCACTCTTGCTCATGGTCACACTTCATTTTAACAGTAAAGATCAGTAAATCATAAACCAAGATAGCATTGTTTAGATAAGCTCTGAATTGTCCTCTCTACAGTCTGTGTGAATTTATAGCTGACTAGGCCCCTTGGGATGGCTAGAACTTGCCTGTCTAAAACCTATCCCTTTCTAACAACCAAAACTGAAAATTAAAGGTAAAATAACAAAATAAAAGTCAAAGTAAATCTTCTTGTCTACAGGCTATCCCTACATTTCTAAAAACAGTGAAAAACGGCGATAAAAATAAAATATAATTTCAAATAAAACTTCTCTTACCAGTCAGCTCCACAGTAAATCATAACTCAATGTAGGATTGCTGGGATAAGCTGTGGATTTTTCTCTCTGTAGTCTGTGTGAATTTATAACTGACTAGGCCCCTTGGGATGGCTAGGGCTTGCCTGTTTAAAACCAACATTGAAAATTAAAGGTAAAACAACAAAGTATAAATCATAGTAAATCTCCCTGTCTACAAGCTATCCCTTCCTTCCTATCAACAGTGAAAAACAGAGCTAAAAAAATCAAATAAAACTTCTCTTACCAGTCAACTCCACAGTAAAGCATAAACCAAGACAGAATTGTTTAGATAAGGTCTGGATCTATAGTCTGTGTGAATTTATAGCTGACTTTGCCTCTTGGGATGGCTAGAGCTTGCCAAAAGTAAAACAACAACATATAAATCAAAATAAATCTTGTTTACAAGCTACCCCTTCCTTCCTTCCTACAAACAGTGAAAAACAGTCATAAAAAATAAAATCTAAATTCAAGTAAAACTTCTCTTACCAGTCAACTCTACAGTAAATCATAAACCAAGGTAAGATTGTTTACATATGCTCTTTTGCTTTTTTCCTGAATACACTACACAGGAGTTTTTCAGAATAAAAAATAGCCTAGGTGATCGTCTTAAACAGTATCACAATCATTTGACTACAAAATCAATTATCTAATTAATCTAGTGAAAGGAAGAGCAAAAACAAAAAGCAAGACTTAAGATACATATTAAAACTCGAATTTAGTCCAAACAACGAAAAAGTGAAAATGTCAGGATTGAACAGGAAACAACAGGATATTAGAATTATGAAATTCTTATTGACTGAAGAATCAATTGATCAGATGTAAACAACTCGAGAGAACATACAAAAATAAACAAAAATAATTTCATCTTAGACAAAATAGTCATTTTTTTTTTTTTTTTTTACAATTTAGCAGCTGTTAGCTTTAAAACAGGAGTGACTGATAAATATTCATTGAGCCCAAGTGATACAGTGGCATTGGTCCTGAACTGACGCATGAATTCCCTAAATTTGACTGCACTTTCCCAAGGACCTCCCCATAGGTTTTGTGGGACTACTTCCAAGATGCCAAATTTGTAATTAGTGAACTTCAAACAGTTCTGAGAATGTTTATACAAAGCATTTCTAGAATTGGATTTTTAAATATAAAAACAGTGTTTGTATATTCTCTTGCAAAACTGTCTTTCTGTCTTCCCTATGTACAATACTGGACAACTCTGACATAGGGCAATGTAAATCACACCACTGGCGGTGCAGTTACTCCTTTATCTTAGCATTATGTAAATTAGTAAGTATAATATAATCATGTTCATTAATCATGGAGCATTGTCTACAAAAAACACACTTATGGATGTCCTTTTGTATAAGTATGTTGAAGTCACTGATTTTATGTTCGAACAAATTCTTAAAGTTTCTACCCACTTTAAAAACAAAGCTTGGAGCATTACCTAATTTGCTAAATAAATCTTCATCTGTTTTTAAGTATGTTCCAGTTCTTGTTGCCAATGTCCTTTATGTATTTCGAATCAATGTTATATTGCATTACTAAGGAAATTATACATTTCCTGTTGGAAGGTTGACACATAGTTGTCTGGTCTAAAATTACAGAAATGTTATATTGAGTAATGGATGATATTTTGAGCCAACACCCTTGTGTATTTCATCATAGGACTGTAATAATAAATGCTGGGGGTGACCTCTCTCTAAAAACATGTTCATCATTTTTTTTACTTTCTATGATATTCACGTCTTTCTCTCTGTCTGAGAGCTTGGCTCAGCATGTGTTTGAGTCTGGCAATTTTAAAATGCTGAGTATGTTAGTGATTGCTCAAATTCAGTACTTGTTTCCTAAGTAATAGTGTTCTGTATTGCATGTCTTCATACAAACATTTACGAATTACTGTAATTATTTTGTTCACACTCAAGTCTTTATAGAACAGGATGGCTTATATAACATTTTTTAATGTATGGCATGCTGCAAAATAGTCAGAAAGTGTGAGTGGGCCTGTTTAATGAGACTTTCTTGTGTGTTTCTGTTGCTTAGTTGATGTTATGGTAGTCTTTGCTGTAATTCCTTGTGAGAATGCCTAGTATAATGATGAGCAGATGTGTTCCATTTAACAGACACCTTTAATGAATGAATGTCATGACATCTGTTGTCATTTGTTTTTCTTTGTCAACAATTAATTGAATTAGCCTTTCTGTCATGTAGGCTTTGACAATCATAATTTGACAGTCATATCAATTCTTTCACAAAACCTGTGCAATGAAGTTAGCGACCTACTGGCATAGGATAACTACTTATGTCCGAGGCCAGGTGCATTTGCTGCATATGAAATGTTAATCTACTGTAGATTATGTTAATGCCTCACCTGTGTGTGTTACATTTTACTGTACTGTCGTACTATTGTTGTTAACAATGCAGTTATAATATACTGCATTTACATCTGTACTTTATCAAATAAGCATGAGTGGCGTGGCTCTTACACTGGGAAGGATACGTACACACGTACACATCATATCGCTGCTTACAGTAACACAAATGCATCGTAGTTACATATAATTGTAGGCTAGTATTTGCTAACTTTGCACATTAGCTGATGTTTTAGCACTATAATGCTGCCGTGTACTTTTATTTTGCATGTTTTGTGTGGACTACTTAACTATTTGTAATGTACGCAAAAATGCATCCTTTCCATATTGATATACACCATGACATGCAACCCATTTGTCAGGTGATGGCTACATTTGACATTGATGTATATGCATTTTTGTATGTCATATTAGCATGACTCATTTTTCATGTACATATGTCAAATTTTCTGTAGTTAGACAAATGGTGCTATGTATATCAGATTGTTATTCTGTTTCTATCCAGGTCAATGTGGCACATTTGTGTATGTGTCGTGCCTCTCTGTATTTTGCTACATACATATACAGTATGCATGAACACTTACCAAGTTTCTACCATTCACAACATGTACGCTTCTTAAAAAAATATTTTCTTCACTTAAAACTATAATTGGAGTGACTGAACAGTTGTCTGTGATTTATCTCAGTATTTCCTCATTGTCAACAGCGTTGTCACCTCACAGTAAGGCTCTGTCCGGTTCGATTCTCAACTAGAGCATTTTCTGGGTGGAGACATGCGTGAATGGGCGTACCTTCAGTGAAGGTTGTGTGTCAGAGCTGGTAACTCGGCACGTAAAAATCAACTACCAATCATTAGCGGACCGGAGTTCCGCTGTGGTGACCCCTAACCAGTAAAAGCCGAAAGACACAACAAGTCAACAGGTGTGTACACTGCCATAACTACTGTCATTTCCTACATACACATAAGGCAATGCCAGCCTTACAGTTCTTTAACCTGTGTGTGAGTGTGTGTGTGTGTGTGTGTGTGTGTGTGTGTGCTAACATCTATTATGAGGATGTAATTTATTACCTTTAATCACTCCCACATGATACATTCCAGTGGCAAAGTACTTCCATACATCTGCCACACGTGTACCTAGGTGCTGTCAGTATAATCATGTGGTCTTGCCCAACCCCAGGATAAACTATATCTTAAAATGTGAACAAATACCTTTTCATACCTAACATCTCCTTACTCTCCCTTCTTCACTTACTTCCTTATTTCTATCAATTTCTCTCCCCTGGCTTTCTCTTTAGCTATACTATAACCATGATTTTCTCTCACTTTATATTGCAGTTTTCCTGTTTGTATTATGCTAGATTACTTTTACTTTATCTATAAACTGGCGAATATTTCTCTAACTATTAAATCATTATGATAAAAGTTTTATCTATTCTTAACCAATGCTTTCATAATATGTCTCATTTGGTATAGTTATTTAAACTGACATTTTGTTTAAAGCCTGTAAAATTATTTTTCTTAACATGTCTTGTAGTACTTTGAAGTTTTTCACCCTGGGCCATCACTGAAAATGGTTTCCTACTCAATCTGACTTTCCTGATAATCAAATGTCAATAAATAAATAAATAAATAAATAAATAAATAAATAAATAAAAGTGAATAACGCAAATATTATTGATCATACCGTACATGTATAATGGTAACCATACATGTAGGTTATATGAGTGTGATTATACTAATGTTTATCATTTACATTAATATACAACACATGCTTGGCTAATACATGTTTAAATGTTCAATAACCTTTCTATGGTTATAAGTGCTAACAAACGGCAAATAAATGTCCCTTTCTGAAATGCATGAGACAATAGTTGTAGGGTTCCTTTGCCTGTGTTTATACTTGATGAACTTTAGAATACTGCATATGTTTGGTTACAACAGATAACTTTCTGTATACACATCTGATATGCAAAAACTGCATTGCAAGCAGATATCTACTAATGTATCAACTGTCCTTGCTAACTGTTGTCTCAAAAACAGCATTTTATAACCATTTTATCACATTTACCCCCTTTGCCACCTCGTAGCTTTGCGTCCCTCTAACTGCATTTGACAGAATTTCTGTTTTTATTTGTGTACATGGGTTAATACAGTGAACAAGATTACTTTTTATTACATCAATATGAATAAGTCTTTATGTCAAAACTGCTCTTTGTGCACTAATCACATGTATTAGCCTGACTTCAGTTTATCTTTCCTTGCACCTTTTTGTGCACTAGGCCTTATATCTGAATAGAGTTTCCCCATTCAGTTTCCCCTGCACCTTGTTTGTGAACTAATCCTTATATTTGAGTACAGTTTCCCCTGCTCCTTGTTTGTGAACTAATCCCTATATCTGAGTACAGTTTCCCCTGCTCCTTGTCTGTGCACTAATCCCTATATCTGAGTACAGTTTCCCCTGCTCCTTGTTTGTGCACTAATCCCTGTATCTGGGTACAGTTTCCCCTGCTCCTTGTTTGTGCACTAATCCCTTATATATGACTACAGTTTTCCTATTTAGCTTTCCTTGCTTCTTGTTTGTGAACTAATCCTTATATCTGAGTACAGTTTCCCCATTTAGTTTCCCGTGCTTCTTGTTTGTGCACTAATCCCTATATCTGAGTACAGTTTCCCCATTTAGTTTCCCGTGCTTCTTGTTTGTGCACTAATCCCTATATCTGAGTACAGTTTCCCCATTTAGTTTCCCGTGCTTCTTGTTTGTGCACTAATCCCTATATCTGAGTACAGTTTCCATTTAGTTTCCCGTGCTTCTTGTTTGTGCACTAATCCCTATATCTGAGTACAGTTTCCCATTTAGTTTCCGTGCTTCTTGTTTGTGCACTAATCCCTATATCTGAGTACAGTTTCCCCATTTAGTTTCCCGTGCTTCTTGTTTGTGCACTAATCCCTATATCTGAGTACAGTTTCCCCATTTAGTTTCCCGTGCTTCTTGTTTGTGCACTAATCCCTATATCTGAGTACAGTTTCCCCATTTAGTTTCCCGTGCTTCTTGTTTGTGCACTAATCCCTGTATTGGAGTACAGTTTCCCCATTTAGTTTCCCGTGCTTCTTGTTTGTGCACTAATCCCTATATCTGAGTACAGTTTCCCCATTTAGTTTCCCGTGCTTCTTGTTTGTGCACTAATCCCTGTATTGGAGTACAGTTTCCCCATTTAGTTTCCCTTGCTTCTTGTTTGTGCACTAATCCCTATATCTGAGTACAGTTTCCCCATTTAGTTTCCCGTGCTTCTTGTTTGTGCACTAATCCCTGCATTGGAGTACAATTTCCCTCTGTATCTAACCTTGCATCTTAATTCTTTCATTAACGTTGCCCTTGCCTTGTATTATGCTGTCCTTTTGTGCTCATCCACTAGGCTTGCCTGGAGACAACACCGTTTGATTACATTGTCTGCTCAATCCTCTGGGCATCTTTTTGTGGCTACTAATATTTGTGCTGCCATGAATAGGTGCTGCTAAACACGCAGACTTCCTTAGTAGATTGCATAGTCAATGAGCACTGTTCCTAAACACTCTAACATGCACAAATCTTGTAGGTTTATTGTGAGGTGAACACGATTGTTAACAAATCCCCAGGATAGACTTTCTTTATCAGAAATGTATGTTCCTCAGCTACCATAATTCAGTCAGTCCTAGAATATGTAGCAAATATACAAGAATAGCAAGCAGATACTTGTAATGGAATTCTAGCTTCCTTAAGTTACATCCTGTAAACAGTGGCAGAGCTAGGCTCCGTTTCTCACCTGGGCATAGTAGAAGCAGAGTAGTAAGCTGGCAGGACATGTAAGACGTAAAAAAACATCAAAGTATATAATACATGATACATTGTAACAAGCCATGCATAAGCCACTGTTAAAAATGAAAGCTCATTTCCCTATAGAAAAAAGAAAATATGAATGCCACTATTCTTGCAAATCCTGGCAAAGTTCACAACACAGAAAAAAAATACTAATTTGTCATGCTCAAGTATTATGGTTTGGATGAAGTGTTGGTATACTACAGAGTAACAAGTCAAGGTGGCAGCTACCAATACACCAGAGGTAGGAAAATGTCTTGCACAGAGACATTTGTGCCTCAGAAGAAAGAGAAACATATTGTTTCTTTCTTTTTTTTAAACAAGAAAAAGAAGTTATGTACTCACCATAACGTTCCATCTGAGTAGGTAACTTCATGTCAGCAACCTGTGGGTATTGGATCCAACCTGGATCTGAGTCGGCAGCTTTCCAAGCTAGAGATCCGAGCTCCAAGCTCCTCCCCCTTACCCATAATACCTCCTTCCAATCCTCAGATTGCGTTTGCCCTCCTATATAAACTCACAACCACAAAACGACCTGAAGAATCTTAACCTAATGATTAACAAAGGACCTGATAAACCATCCTAGGGTCCAGGTAATCAAAGAACCAGGTTAGCGGGAAGGAGGGAGGGTCGGTTGCTAACAAATGAAGTTAACTACTCTGATGGAATGTTATGATGAGTACATAACTTCTTTATCTGAAGTAGTTAACTTCATTTGGTCATCAACTTGTGGGACAGAGTCCCCAGCTACCAAAAAACTTGGGTGGTCCTCAAGGAAGGCTGCAGAGCCAAAAGTAGCCCTTCCTCCGGACACTAAATCCAATTTATAGTGAGAGATAAAGGTATGCGAGGATGCCCAAGTAGCCGCAGAGCAAATGTCATCCAAGGGAACTCTAGACCAGAATGCAGCAGATGTAGCCATAGAGCGAGTAGAATGAGCATGAACCCCTATAGGCTCTGGTAGGCCAGATAGTTTGTAAGTGAGCAGAATGCAATTTGAAATCCATCTGGCCAGAGTCAACTTCGAAACTGGCTTACCCAAGAAGGGTTTTGCAAAGGAAACAAAGAGCTGATCAGACTTGCGGAAGGCAGCTGTTCTGTGTAAATAAAAGTGTAACTGTCTATGAACATCTAACAGATGAAGTTTGTATCCCCCTTTGTTTTGATAATTAGGAAAAAAAAACTGGGAGATTAATGGACTGATTGATGTTCGCCTCAGAGGCCACTTTGGGTAGGAAAGATGGGTTAGTCCTGAGAGAGACCCTGTCCTTATGGAATATGAGGTAAGGGGGCTTAACACAGAAGGCCTGAAGCTCCAACACCCTTCTAGCTGAGGTAATAGCTACCAAAAAGGCAGTTTTCCAGAGCAAGAATTTCAAATCAACAGAAGCTGCAGGTTCAAAAGGTGGTCCAGTCAGAGCCTGAAGGACCAAAGTAGATCCCATGGAGGGGTGGAGTTCCTAATAGGAGGTCTCAAGAGAAACGTACCTTCCAGAAAGGTCTTACAAATCTTGGTGGAAGCAAGGGGATTGAGATTGTCTCCAATGTGAAAATGGGAGATGGCAGCCATCTGAACCTTTACAGTAGACGAACTGGCCCCTTGATGAAAAATATGAGATAGGAAATCAAGCACTGCTGGAATGGGAGCAGTGAAAGGATCCAAATTCCTATGAGACGCCCAAATGGAAAACCGCTCCCATTTACTATTGTAAACCTTCCTGGTAGAAGGCTTATGCACTGCTACCAGGATAGATCTAACTGCAGATGAGATACTGGGAGTCCTGGCAACTAATGGAACTGGATCAACCAAGCTGAGAACTTGAGATCGACCAGATTCGGGGGTTTCAATCCCAAAGGATGAGATATCAGATCCGGGATGGGATCCAAGACCCAGAGAGGAGCTATAAGATGAGACCATAGGCACGGGAACCAGGCTTGATGAGGCCAGAATGGGGCTATGAGGATAATCTTGTTCCCCAACCGACGAGCTTTCTGTAAGAATTTTGTCATCAACAGAAGAGGAGGATAAGCATAAATAAGACCGGGTGGCCAAGCATGGACTAGAGCATCTCTGGGGCTTTCCCCCGGAGGGGGGATTAGAGTGAAAAACTCACTGCACTTCGCGTTGGAAGGCAACGCGAAGAGATCGCAGCAAGGCTGACCCCACTTGCAAAAGATCTGTTTCACTACTAAAGGATTCAGAGACCACTTGTAGGGTGAGAGGATAGTTCGACTCACTTTATCCACTAGGACGTTGGACCGACCCAGAATGTGCATTGCTAACAAAAAAATGTTTGGTGGATATTGCCCAATCCCGAACTCTCATGGCTTCTCGGCAAAGAGGGTAAGACCTGGTTCCCCCCTGTTTGTTGATGTACCAGACCACTGACATGTTGTCTGACTGAATTGCAATAGTCCCTGGAGGGAGAAAGGCTTGAAGGGCTTGCAACACTAGAAGCACCGCCCTCATCTCCAGAACATTTATATGCAGAATGGTCTCTGTCTGAGTCCGCATACCATGGACAGTTCTGCCCGCATAATGCCCCCCCCACCCAAGGCGGGAAGTGTCCGTGGTCACTGTGGCTTGGGGTTGCGGCATAACAAAAGGTTGTCCTTCCTGAAGCTCTTGAGATTGGAGTCACCACATGAGGGAATTTCTGCAAACTCTGCTGATAGGAATCAGTAAGTCCAACGGGTGGTGAAGGATGGACCACTGAACCTGCAAAGTGCACTGGAGAACCCTCATGTGCAAGCGAGCTAGGGGCGTGAGATTGATTGCTGCTGCCATGGACCCTAAAGCTCTCAGGACTAACTCCGCTGATGGGGCAGGTGACTGAAGAAGGGCTAAAATGTGTAAGGTCAAACTGCAAAGTCTGTCTGATGTCAAGAAGGCCTTGGTCTGAAGTGTGTCTATTCTGGCCCCTATGAACTCCAAGACTTGAACTGGTTGAAGGGATGACTTCTTAAAGTTTATGGTGATCCCCAATTGGGATGCTAGTAGTAGGAAGCAATCCCTGGTTAAGCAGAGTAGATGCCTGGT
The DNA here is from genome assembly GCF_019279795.1 of Protopterus annectens. Lineage (NCBI taxonomy): Eukaryota > Metazoa > Chordata > Ceratodontiformes > Protopteridae > Protopterus > Protopterus annectens. The sequence continues at coordinate 999,544,837 of NC_056732.1, read as the reverse complement.
GGGGGCGGTAAGGAGCCAGTCATCTAGGAAAGGAAAAACCTGTATTCCCTGAAGTCTCAGGTGGGCCGCTACAACTGCCATGACCTTGGTGAACACCCTGGGGCTGTGGTAATGCTGAAAGGTAGGACCCTGAACTGGTAATGACTGGCCTCTAGCCAAAAGTGGAGGAACCTCCTGGATCGCCTGTCCATGAGAATTTGATAGTACGCATCCTTGAAGTCTATGGAGCACATCCAGTCCTTCTCCTACAAAAGGGACAGGATGGATTGAAGCGTGACCATCTGGAATTTCTCCTTGGCAATGAAGAGGTTCATTGTTGAAAGGTTGAGGATCGGCCTTAAGTCCCCCGTCTTCTTTGGCACCAAAAAGAACCTGGAGTAATTGCCTAATCCGGACTGGCCTGGGGGGACGTGCTGGATGGCTCTTTTTTCTAGCAGCTTTTTTATCTCTAAAGCTGCAGCCTCCCTCTGACTGGGTGGTACATCGGGGTGGTGCCTTGACTGAGGAGGTTGGTTTATGTAAGGGATTGAGTAACCTCTGGATATTATTTGAAGCACCCAGCGATCTGTTGTGATGGACTCCCATTGAGCCAGGTGCTTTGAAAAATGCCCCCCGACTGCCTCCAGAGAGGAGCAGTTGGGCAACCCTTCAGGGCTGCTGAGTGGGCCAGTCAGAAAAAGGTTCCCGAGACCCAAAATTTTTCGGCCCCCCTCTGCCTCTGGGCCAGTGTCCACCTTGTTCCCCTCTGCCTCTGAAGGACGAAGGGTCCGGAGCGTAACAGGACTGCTGAGACTTCCGGAACCACATCTTCTTTTGTCCTCTCTGGTTCCTGGCAAAGGACCTTTGAAGAGCCGAGAAGCAGATTCTGACAGCAGACAGTCTTCCCGTCTTTCTCGCTCTGAACCAATGTGTCATGGACGGTCTTCCTGAACAGGGTAGAACCATTGAAGGGTGCGTTCGCAAATGATGCCTTGAACGGTTCTGAAAATTCACAAAGCCGGAGCCAGGCATGACACCTTAAGGTGATGCCAGACCCACTGGCTCTAGTGGCCCCTTCCATGGCATGGGAAAGTAGCCGCATAGATGTGTTTGAAACAGATTTTAGAGTGGCCATGTGAGCCGAGAAAGTCTGTTTGTCCTCGGCCGACATGGACTCAGGTGGAGACTCAGTGTATTCTTTCACCAGATCCCGCTGAAGTCTAATTACATGGGCCAAATAATTCAGCGCCCTTATGGAAAAGGTAGCTGAAGCAAACATCCGCTTCCCGATATGATTCACTGTCCGAGACTCCTTATCAGGGGGATGGACCGAGGCACTATCCTGGGCAAGTTCCTTCTTGGTGGCTGCCACCACCACCATGGCATCTACCGGGGAACCCTTAGTCCAAGCCATCCTATCCACAGGGGGGGCTAAGAATCCTATCTGGCCTCCTGGGGATTGGCTCTACAGTGTCCGGTTCCTTCCACACCCTGGTAGTGATGAAGTCAACCAGGGGGTTGGCCGGACGGGACACCCAAGAGGTAGACGGGCCTATGTCGAACTCCTCCAGGAACACTGACTCATCCGAGGAAGGTTTTTGGGCTGACCACCCCCCCTTTTGGCGAAGCATTTCCATAATGTCTCCAAAGGAGACATCTTTGGGGGGGTGACCTAAGGGAACCTTCCCCTTCCTCTAAATCGGTGTCCGCTGTGAGGGACTCAGGGGAGTCCAAGTGCCTCCTCTTACACTTATGTTTGTGAGGGACCTCCTCGGTGGGGCTGTCCGAGGAGGGCTCACCAACAGAGTCATGTTCCGCCAGTGGAACGGGCTGGGGCGTCAATGCAGGCTGTCCCTGGGACTGGACGATGGAAGACAAGTCCAGCTGCAATGGAGTGGGGGCAGGTCCCAAAGAAAGAGTAGGTGGTCTTGAACCTCTCGAGAGAACCCTTTCCACCACATTGAAAGCCGAGGGTGAACCAGTCTCTCTGGGCTCTGTGGTTAACACCCTCGGATCCTGCGCAGGGATCGGCGTCGGAGCCAAAGCGCTCGGACCCGAGAGGGAAGTGTGCTTCGACCGAAATGGAGCTGAAGACACACTGGCCCCCACGGATCCAACGCATGGCTCTCGGCCTCGAGAGTTCGGATCCAAAAAGGTTTCCGACAAACTCAAGGGCATGGCTGGTGTCGAGGTAGTGATAACCATTGGCTCCGACTCTCTGACTCCGAGACTCATTGGATCCGAAGGCTCCGAAACCTGATAGTGGATCAGAGAAGGAGCTATCAGGGCAAAAAGTGGGGGCTGAACTCCCCCCCAGAGGGGGGGAGGCAGCAGCACTCCCATCTGCAGTTGGGTTTGGAGAAAGCAACGCATCAACCGGTCCATATCAGCATTGGAGAGGCTACAGGTTGACCTTGAAGAGGCCACTGAAGCTGGCCGTGAGGGCCGCCGCGATGACCTTGAAGATGGTCGGGCCTCCTCCTCCGGCTCCAGGGAGAAGCGTGGAGAACAGAGCCAAGGGGAGGAAGGCCCGGAGACCTTCTGGGGTGAGGAGAGCAACTTGGCAGGCGGGGCCGAGGGGGCTGAGTTTGTACTGGTATCAGTTCACTGATAGAACCCACCTAATCAAAATAGGGGAAGCAACCTCAAGCAATAGACCCATAACACACAGTGTACCCAGGGATCGGTCTTGAGGCCTCTGTTATTCAGGATATACTTTTCTGAGTTGCAGGCCAAAAACCAGTGGGCTATGGCTGCCCTAGTTTGCAGATGACTGCAAGCTGGGCACAATCATCAATTCCCCAAGTGATATGGACCTCCTCCAAGAGGGTCTCACCCAAACAAATGACCGGTGCCAGAAACATGGCCTCAAGCTGAATGCCAAAAAATGTATCATCATCTCCTTTGGGGAGAGTGACATCCCCACATATTATCACATTAATAACAATGTCCTAAGCATGCAGTCAGTCATGAGGGAATTGGGGACCCAGGTTGATAGCAACTTGACTTTTGACCACCATGTTGCTTCTGTTGTACAGAAAGCTTTCTACATGGCCCACCTCATAAGTAAGGGCATTTCATCCAGGGACAAGGAGGTCATAACATCCCTGTATTCTTCCCTTATAAAGCCAATTATTGAGTATAACACCCCCTTCAGCATGTACCTCACAAAGCACATGCAGAAGCTGGAGAGACCACAGAGCTTCCTCAGCAGAAGAATCCAGGGCCTCAAACATTTACCCTACACAGATAGGCTAAAAGCCCTGTCCCTCTACTCAGTCTCATATAGACTCTTCAGAGGTGACCTCTGTCTGGCATACAAAGCAATCTCAGACAGGCCTGTGTTGAACTCCTCCAGGAACACTGACTCATCCGAGGAAGGTTTTTGGGCTGACCACCCCCCCCTTTTGGCGAAGCATTTCCATAATGTCTCCAAAGGAGACATCTTCGGGGAGTGATCTAAGGGAACCTTCCCCTTCCTCTAAATCGGTGTCCTCTGTGAGGGACTCAGGGGAGTCCAAGTGCCTCCTCTTACACTTACGTTTGTGAGGGACCTCCTCAGTGGGGCTGTCCGAGGAGGGCTCACCAACAGAGTCATGTTCCACCAGTGGAACGGGCTGGGGCATCAACGCAGGCTGTCCCTGGGACTGGACGATGGAAGACAAGCCCAGCTGCAAGGGAGTGAGGGCGGGTCCCAAAGAAAGAGTAGGTGGTCTTGAACCTCTCGAGAGAACCCTCTCCACCACGTTGAAAGCCGAGGGTGAACCAGTCTCTCTGGGCTCTGTGGTTAACACCCTCGGATCCTGCACAGGGATCGGCGTCAGAGCCAAAGCGCTCGGACCCGAGAGGGAAGTGTGCTCCGACCGAAATGGAGCTGAAGACACACTGGCCCCCACAGATCCAATGCATGGCTCTCGGCCTCGAGAGTTTGGATCTGAAAAGGTTTCCGACAAACTCGAGGGCATGGCTGGTGTCGAGGTAGTGATAACCATTGGCTCCGACTCCCTGACTCCGAGACTCTTCGGATCTGAAGGCTCCGAAACCCGATAGTGGATCAGAGAAGGAGCTATCGAGGCAAAAAGTGGGGGCTGAACTCCCCCCTGGAGGGGGGGAGACAGCAGCACTTCCATCTGCAGTTGGGTTTGGAGAAAGCAATGCATCATCCGGTCCATATCAGCGTTAGAGAGGCTACGGGTTTACCTTGAAGAGGCCACTGAAGCTGGCCGTGAGGGCCGACGCGATGATCTTGAAGATGGTCGGGCCTCCTCCTCTGGCTCCAGGGAGAAGCGTGGAGAACAGAGCCAAGGGGAGGAAGGCCCAGAGACCTTCTGGGGTGAGGAGAGCAACTTGGCAGGCAGGGCCGAGGGGGCTGAGTTCGTACTGGTATCAGTTTACTGATAGAACCCACCTAATCAAAATAGGGGAAGCAACCTCAAGCAATAGACCCGTAACACGCAGTGTACCCAGGGATCGGTCTTGAGGCCTCTGTTATTCAGGATATACTTTTCTGAGGTGCAGGCCAAAAACGAGTGGGCTATGGCTGCCCTAGTTTGCAGATGACTGCAAGCTGGGCACAATCATCAATTCCCCAAGTGATATGGACGTCCTCCAAGAGGGTCTCACCCAAACAAATGACCGGTGCCAGAAACATGGCCTCAAGCTGAATGCCAAAAAATGTATCATCATCTCCTTTGGGGAGAGTGACATCCCCACATATTATCACATTAATAACAATGCCCTAAGCATGCAATCAGTTATGAGGGAATTGGGGACCCAGGTTGATAGCAACTTGACTTTTGACCACCATGTTGCTTCTGTTGTACAGAAAGCTTTCTACATGGCCCACCTCATAAGTAAGGGCATTTCATCCAGGGACAAGGAGGTCATAACATCCCTGTATTCTTCCCTTATAAGGCCAATTATTGAGTATAACACCCCCTTCAGCATGCACCTCACAAAGCACATGCAGCAGCTGGAGAGACCACAGAGGTTCCTCAGCAGAAGAATCCAGGGCCTCAAACATTTACCCTACACAGATAGGCTAAAAGCCCTGTCCCTCTACTCAGTCTCATATAGACTCTTCAGAGGTGACCTCTGTCTGGCATACAAAGCAATCTCAGACTGCGCCTTGATGGGATTGCTTCATATCCACAAGACAAGCTCCACTCAAGTAACCTGCATGTGTGACCTTAACCTGGTCTGTGACATCAGTAGGACTTGTTGGCAGAACAGATTTGTGTCCCAGAGACTCACCCATCTGTGGAATAGACTCCCTCTCCACATCAAGCAGAGAATCTCATTATCCCTTTTTAACCACACCCTGGGAAACTGGATGGGAAACAGAAGAAACACCCCTGGGATTCCACATGTGTCACTGCTGAACAGGGCCTTTGGGTGCTTACTTGTCTAAACATGGGCTAAACTCTTGACTAGGCTTATAAAGGCCTCAGTGCCAATAGCGTAGCAACTTCCTGTGATCCAATGACCCTACATATTAGTATACATCATTTACAATAAATTATTCAATTAAAACAATAAAACCTTAAAAGAATATCCAACACACAAACAAAATCTCTACCAAAACTAAAATGATATAAATAAATAAATACGATGCTGTTAAGATGAATGCACATAAGCCAACATGTTTAAATGAGGTAAATTCACTTAAACCTCATTTGAAAGCATGCCCTTTACGTTAATTTAAGGTGTTCTATTTATTTATATAATGTTAGCTTTGGAAGGCTTGTAGAAGATGGTCTGATGAAGCACCACCATTAGGTGCGAAAGTGCTTACTTAATTAAAGCTGTTTTATTTATACCTCTGACATGTTTCTTCCATTGCATTATATTGGATATAACTCTGATTCTGTATCACAGCTCAAAAAATCATTTTCTTAGTTACATCAATATGCTCACCCATTATTTCTGACAGAATAGTCTACAGGGAGTTTTTAAAGTCTGCCAACTAATTATACTTCTAAATAATATGGTCCCACTTATCTCTGTTTTTCCCATCACACCTGGAACATTTGCAATCTATCTGAGGAACAATTATTTGGAGTCTGCTTAGGGCATAAAAATGTCTATGCAAATGCTTCCAGGAAAATGAAGGGAAAACGAATACCCCTACACCTACAACAGAAAACAACCAAGATAACATTCCCACCCAGTTTAATAATTACTTTACAGAAACAATTCAGTCCCTAGCCAATAGCCAAATTAACAGCAGTCACCCTACCCCAACAACTACACCAACAAACAAAGGAACACAGGATAACAGCATCCACTTCAAATTTCAGCCAGTCTCAATCAAAACCATATAAAAACTCCTCCAGAAACTTAAACCTACCATCCTGGTCACCGATAACCTACCCACAGAATACCTACCAATAGCTGCAGCAGCTATAGCCTACCCAGTTGCAATCCTCATTAATAGATCTATCTCAGAGTGTAAAGTCCCTCCTGTATGGAAAACTTCCCACATTATACCACTACACAAAGGTGCCAACTCCTTTGAACTTAATAACTACTGTCCTATTGCTATTTTGTCACCCTAATCAGAAATTCTTGAAAAGGTCATATACACTCAACTCATGGACTACCAAGAAAAAAACAATCTACTATGTAAAAATCAGCATGGCTTTAGACCCTTCCACAGTACAACCACTGTCCTTATATCATTCACTAATACCGTAAATCAACATAGAAATAATAGACAACTAGTCTCAGCCATATTTTTAGACTTTTCCAAAGCTTTTGATATGGTTAACCACAATAAACTCCTCAACACACTCTCTACCCTAAACCTCAGTATCTCCTCCATCACTTGGTTTCAGAACTATGTATCATGTTGACAGCAGGCAGTAAAATGGCAGAACCAACTATTCTCGCTACTGGCAGTATCCTTAGGAGTCCCTCAAGGCTCCATCCTAAGCTCTTTACTGTTCTCTCTATTCACTAGCAAACTCTCATTCTCCACACCAAAGACCTCAACTATTCAATATGCAGATGACACCACCATCATCTGTGCCACCCCCACACTAGAGAACCTCTAATCCCAAACACAAGAATGCTTCTCACTAGCTGAAACCTGGTTCATTAACCACCAGCTTATTCTTAACCCAAATAAAACAAAATTACTCATCTTCAGCCGACATAGATCCTTCCCCCAAACAGAACCTTTCACTATCCACTCTAATAATAAGACCATAATCACCCCAGCCACCTACACCAAACTGGTAGGTGTTGAGCTTGACAACCACCTAAGATTCGACTTGCACATAGCCCAAACTATCAAGAAAGTACACAAAAAACTAGGACTGCTCTATTGGAACAAGCAATTTCTCACAAAACACTCTAAAGCCACTGTGGCTAGAACACATCTGCTAACCACCCTCCTCTATGCATCTCCAGTCCTAACTAACCTTCATAAAACTGACCTACACAAACTAGAATCCTGTTATAATAAAATAGTTAGATTTGTTACAGAATCTTCATATAGAACACATCACTGTAACTCTCATAAAAAGTTAAACTGGTTGGAGTTCCTTCAACTACTTCAACTCACTCAATTGTCACTAGTACACAATCTATAATACTCCTCAGATAAAATCCCAGCCCTCCAAAAACTTATACTCCCTCACACCACGAAAAGAACCCTGAGATCTAGTACCCTAAATCTCCTAGAAGTCATCAAACACAACAATGAAGCAGGAAAGTCTCTCTTTAGCTACTCTGCTTCTAAACTCTGGAATGCCTTACCTGACCACCTCACATCCAATAATTCCACAACCCAATTTAAAAAACTCCTAAAAACCCACTTCATGAACAGCTGGCTATGCTCCTGTCTCACCCCAGGGTAAAACCGAGCCAACAATCAAAAATTCCTAGCATAGCCATACTTCAAGTCTTGCATATCACCCTGTTTTAATATAGCTATAGAGAACCCACTCTAATAATATTTTATTAGATTTATCTATATATCCATAATATTTGAAAAGTTTATAACTACAAAATATTGCTTGTACCACAGCACATTGTAAGTATATGTCTGCTAATGACTGTATGTATTAGATGTGTGATTCCTGTAAATGATATATATTACTATGAACTGTCTGATATTTTCTAATGTTTTTCTACCTTATTTATGTGGAAATACCATTATTCATATATGCTTATGTATGTTGCACTGGAGCTTTTCTCCCCGGGCCTCCACTGAAAATGGATATGTGTCCATTCGGAATTTCCCGGTCAACAAATGTAAAATAAAATAAAATAAATAAAAAGATCCTAAATCTTCTAGACTTTTTTGAATATTTGGGAGCTATGCATATATCCTCCCATGGTTTCTTTGTGAATTGCTTAACCAGTCTCTCTTCTCAACATTTTCTAACTTCCTCGGAATGATTCCTATATTTATCATACAATATTTTATATGTCCAAGTAATTATTCCTTTTTTAACAGCAGCTTCTGTTCTAGATTCTGCAAAGAACTCTACTAGGGCTGGTCTTTCACTTATGACAGTGATGGTGAACCTATGACATGCATGGCATGCCATGAGTACCCTCAGGAGCCATTTCTCACCCATCTTACCCAGCATCTTTACCATATGCACTGAGATCTCATCTGAGCCTACTGCTTTCCCCTGACTTCTTTTTCCTTAGTGCTATTCTTACTTGTTCTAGGGTGGACTCCTCTTCTTCTCTTATTGTAGGCTGTGTCTGGTGCAGTACAGCTTCTGTGGGGTTTTCTTCATTCAGAAGCTGCTGGAAGTACTTCTTCATCTGCCTTTGATGTCCTGTGGACTGGTGAGCCATGACATTTTGAGTGACACACCAGCATTCACCAACACCCGAGTTACCAAAGAAACAGAAAGAACAAAAATACAAGAAATGTGTGACCCTGCACATATCTGTTAAGACTCAGCAACAAAAAAAGTCATTAATTAATGTTAATCAAATCAATGCAACGTGTTCTGTATTTTTTTCAGTTCAATTCAAAATTACTGTTAAAGGTAGGGTAATTTTTTGGTGCACTATTTTAAGCCCAATTATCAGTATGTATGTTATTTTCTCTATTGTAAGTCACTGTTTTTTCTTTTACTTTTTATAATATATAGCGGCACACATGATTGGACTGTATTTTTTTGTAAATAAATTAATATGTAAAGAATGTTTTCTCTTTTGTTGGGGGGGTAGCATGCCAGCAGATTCAAGACAGGCATTTTCTGAATTTTTGACACACTGAGCCCAAAAGGTTCGCCATCACTGACTTAGGACCTCCCTATTCCTTCCTCTTTGCCTGTACTCTGATAAGGCAGCCTCTGTCCTGAGTGCAAATGAATTCTTTGTCTCCTCTCATTCTATTACCTTTCCCTCTCTAATTATTTGTTCTCAATACCTTGCCAAAATTCAAGAACAGAAAGTCAGACTTATTTTGTTTTGTGCTCCATAGTATGAAAATGTTTTAAAAAATACAGCACACTTTAAAAATACAGCACACTTTAAAAATACAGCACACTTCGTCAGCTTTCAAGGTACAATACACATCTTCTCACAGTAGATACTGGTGAATACCAAGGTGGTAATTAACATTTTGTTAAAACTTTTTTGAAGTGGAAGCAAGAATGGTCAGTTAACTCCTGGATTACAATGATAATGTTGACACCAAAGGAAGAATGTGGGAATGGTCTGAGAGCACCTTGTGCAAAAATTGGAAACCTTAAAACATGCAGTTCAGCTATTTTGCTGAGCATTTATAACTACTGTTAAAGTGGTATGAGCCACTCTAAGAACACAGATCAGAGTAATTTAAGCAAAAATTTGAAAATAGGTTCCAGAAGCTGTGCAAGATGCCTGTGACTCATACTACTGCCATTCTATTTAAATGGAAGTTAAAAAAAAATGATTTCCTTATATCTGGCATGATTCATGTAATGGGGGCTTGAAGTGTATTTTGGGAAAATAACCCCTTCATCACTTTGCAGTGGCAGGTCCATTGAGATATAGTAATCATAATGATTCTGATGCATTAAAATAGTTGAAATAATGGAGATAGATGTCCTGTTCTTTGCTATTGCAAGAAAGGAGTTGCAATAGCAAAGAATAGTGCATTGGAGGCACTCTACCAGCTTCTGGAAAGTGACTCAGTAAGTGGCACAAAGTAACTATATCAGGTTGCAAGGCAAAGAAAGAAAGCTAAAGATGATAGACACCCTTCATAAGGGATACCAGCAACAAACTGCTCACCAGTCCACAGGACATCAAAGGCAGAAGAAGTACTTCCAGCAGCTTCTGAATGAAGAAAATCACACAGAAGCTGAACTGCACCAGACCCAGCCTACAATAAGAGAAGAAGAGGAGCCCACCCTAGAAGAAGTAAGAACAGCACTAAGGAAAATAAAGTCAGAGAAAGCAGCAGGCTCAGATGAGGTCACAACAGATATGATAAAGATGCTGGGTAAGATAGGTGAGAAATGGCTCCTGAGGGTACTCGTGGCAGTGTGGAAAGAAAGGGATATTCCAGACAAATGGAGAATTAACATACTCATGCCAGTGTATAAGAACAAAGGGGACATCCTCAATTGTGTGCAGTAGAGCCATATCTAACTCCTGTCACACTGCATGAAGGTTCTGGAGGGAGTGATTGATAAATGGATATGCAGTGTAGGAGAAAGTAAAATGGGAGTTGAGCAGTTCAGATTCAGATAAGGATGCAGCACAACTGACATGATGTTTGTAGTGAGACAGATAGTTGAGAAGAAGCTAAAGATGAGGAAAGAGTCCAACTGGGCATTCCTAGACTTGGGGGAAGCATATGACAAGGTCCCAAGAAAGTTGATTTGGGCAGTCCTGTGATGGTTTGAAGTCCATGAAACACTGGTAGAATTAATGCAGGCTATATAAAAGGACCTCATGATTCAAGTATGAACAGTGTTCGGTCTCACAGAAGGGTTGCCAGCAGGAGTGGGTGTGCACCAAGGTTCTGCTCTAAGCCCACTGCTATTCATACTGGTGATGGACTACATTAGTAAACAAGTTGGAGGGAACAGATCAACGAAGTTGCTATATGCAGATAATGTGGCATTACAGACAGACTCTGAACAAGAACTTCAGCAAAGAATAGGGGAATGGAATGCAAACCTGAAGCCACATGAGATGAAACTAAGCACAGATAAGACAGTGGTAATGGCAGCAAACTGGGGAAATCAGAAGAATCTGAAAATTGAGGTAGGATGGAAGATAGTGGAACAGGTAAATAGTTTCAAGTATCGGGGAGGGGTGGTTGAGGAAAAGGGAAGTATGAATGAAGAGGTCAAAGCTAGAATTAGAGGGGCTGCAACCAACTGGCATAGAGTGTCACGTAAAGTTCATGACAGAAGAATGCCAAAGAAGCTAAAAATTAAGGTGTACAAAACAGTGGTGTGACCAGTATTACTGTATGGTACAGAAACCTGGGCAGTAAAGGGATAGCAGATGAGAAAGCTAGACATGGTGTAAATGAAGTGCCTCAGAAGGGTGTTAGGATGCACATTGTAGGACAGACAAAGAAATGAGGACATAACAGCAGAAGCCAAAGTAATAAATTGAACAAAAAAAATCAAAGAGAACAGATTACGATGGTTTGGCCACATGTCCAGAAAAGCAGAAAACAATCTGTTGAAGAAGATTTGGGACAGACAGGAAGAATATAAGAGGAAACAAGGGCATCCAGCAAAGAGGTGGAGGGATTGTGTGAGAGAAGATCTGCAATAGCCATGCATGAGTGTCAAAGAAGGCAGTAGTGTGACACTGAATCAAGAGAGACTGGGACAGTTAACACAACGCCCTGACCCCATGCAGAAAAATGGGAAAATGGGAGTTGGTGTTGATGATGATAGTGACAACCATAATTTATTTATACATTTTGCTGACCAGGATAGTACCACTAGGCCACTGGTCTCTTAAATGGGAGACTTGATAGGGGATATTCATACTGACTATGGGGTAGTTGACCAGGACACTGGGGAACTTCTGCTCTTTTTGATAAAAAACTGAGCTCTTTTATATCCACCTGAGCTTCCACCATCTCTGGTAGATTGGGCCTTGGTTTAACATCTTGTCCAAAGGATGGCACACCCAGAAGTGCAACAAGTACCTAGTACGGGAACAGAACCCACAGCCATCCACACAAAAAGTTAATGGGCTACCTCTTGAGCTACTGAGACTGGAGGTAAAGCCCTGCTGGTTTTAAAGCTCTATCCAATGAAAATGGCAAGGATAAAGACAAAAATTGTACCAAGCAAATGTAGCAACATGAACCACCATGTACTCTGTTTCTGGTTTGCTGAAATAACACCATTAGAAAACTGAATGTTTTGGGGTAGCTCTGAACTTCTCAATCTATTTGATCAAAAAATCTGGACAAAGTCGAAACTAATTAGAGGGATTCAATCAATATTACTTTAATTATCTTAAAAAGTTAATATAACAAGTTTTGCATCAAACTGCATTTTCTGAACAACAAGTATAAATCTGCAATGACTGGTATTACTGATTGACAGTAATTATGAGTGATTTACCAGAAAATCAAAAATGTTATGAGGACAGTGCAAGCATCTGAAGCAAAATCATAGACATTTTACAAAAATAGGGACAGCTGAAAGGTATGGGTAGCACTCAAAAGGGAATGTCAGGTCACAATACTCCATTCCTTGCTTTTATTACTTTTTTGGGTGTGCAGGATTTTAAATAAAGCATTTATACTTTTATGAACATTATTATAACTATGAAAAAGTATCAGTAGAAGAATTTAAACATTTTAGTTTCAATATCTGATGCAATTAAATCTATATATCCATAAATTCTTAAATTGAGACTTCTCCGTTCTCAAATGTTTAGTATAGTGTGACATTACCTTACCATCTATTGGGTCTATATTGTATTGTCGAAAGCTGACAATATCGAAAGTGAAGAATATCGACCAGGTAAACAAAAATCTCTGTAGGGGGAGATTTCCATTTACCTCAATGTATTGCGGTCTCGGAGTAGGTATATTTAAGTAGCGGGGGTGCCCTTTAGTTTTTTTTGTTTTTTTATACTCGTTCGATATTTTACTGCATCGATCAATTGTGTTTGACATTTATTGCTTTGATGCAGTAAAATTTCAATGAGGTAATATAAACGCCATCTATTGCACCAACAAACAACATAATTAAAGAAAGTGCAATCATAGTCAATGTTCCATCTTCCAAATATAGAACAACATGTTACCTCTCATAAAGTGGAACAAATGGGCAAAATGTGGAACATTTCCTAACAACTAGAGAGGGAGCTCACAGCACGGTTCTTCAACCATTAGATAATCTTGTAAGAAACAACTCAAGCTGCAAAAGTCCACGGCTCCAGGTGGGCATGCTTAGTAACCCCCCCCCAAAAAAAATGTAATCAACTCCAGTCATAATCAAGCAATGCAGGTACAAACAGGCTCACTGCAATATGGATACCACACCATCCTTAACAAAGCAAGCAAAATAATTAAAAAGACTACAGCCATAGTCAACCGGCCATCTTTTAAATTTGGACTATGACACTATCTTGCACAATGTGAAACAGATAATTAAAACATGATACATTTACTAACAACTAAAAAGGAAGCCCACATCATGGTTAAACCTTTATACTTACATAAATTCTTTGATATGCTCAGTCTCACTTTGCTTGCCAGAACAGTAACTTAGTTATAATGTAAAACTTTCTTTTTATACTATTTACTTAACAAAAAAACTTATATCAGCGGTGGTAGTGCTGCGGTAGCGTTGTCGCCTCACAGTAAGACGCTGACCGGTTCGACTCTCAGCTAGAGTGTTTTCTGCGTGGAGACATGCGTGAATGGGCGTACCTTCGTTGAAGGTTGTGAGTTAGGGCTGGCAACTCAGCACGTAAAAATCAACTGCCAATCATTAGCGGACTGGAGTTCTGCTGTGGCGACCCCTAACCGGGAAAAGCCGAAAAAACACAACTTAACAAAAAACTTATACAGCAGTTGTAATATATTGTGTTTTACCACAAACCCATTCTTCAAACATTAAAAAATGAAGCCATAAGCCAAGCTTTGGCAGTTAGTGTGGAGAATTACAGTACTAAATTCATAGTAAGCAGCTTCTTGCAGTCAAGGGTGCATGATTTGATTCTTTCTACCTCTATTTGCCTACTCTGTGACTTTGAATAAGTCTCTTAATCCAACAATGCTCCTGGGGTGCTTCTTTACCTGGTTTAAAAGCTAGTTACTTTTGAGGCTAAATAGTTGTGCAGTTTCTGAGCAATAACAGCTGAGTCAGATAATGAGCAAATGGGGCCCTAAAAACAGTAACAGGTCAGACCCCCCCCCCCCACACACACACATCCATACCAATATCTCCATTACTTGGCCTTTTCTCCCCAGTTACCGTTAGACACTGTTGCTGCCAGTCAGTGTGCATGCTACTTCTTTCCTTTTACAGTGGTTACAGATAGTTGGGTCTAATTTTAAACTTTTATTAACCATTTTATAACAAAAACACCTATAGACATGTAATAAAAAGAACAAATCTTTCTCTTACATACTTAGAAAGTTACATTAGCATGCATTTTCTGAAAGACACAAATTCTGAAACTCCCATGCCTGACATTATTTTGCCCAATTTATTTTCATTTCAAGATAGAAATCCAATTTATAACAGACCCTATTATAGCTATGTATTAGTTTATTTCCTGGTTTCCACAAGATTGCCATTACTTTTGCCCCTGTTAATGTATGAAAACAAAGTATTAAAATAATATATCTAGGTCTGTTCCATGTTGAAAAATTGCAGTTGGTATAAACACAATTTGCCATTTCAATAAAAATCTCATTAACATTTATACTAATACATTTTGCCTCCTTTCCCCTTTTCAGAAATGCCAACTGATTTAATGTTTTTTTTAAATAGCCAAGTCTTTCAAATCATTTATTCTGTTTTCCAATTGCTCAGTTTTTGTTTGTTTGTATTTTGTTCACGTTGGTGCTAATCTCTTTGGCAGCTTGCTAGAGGTCATAATATATCCAAATGCTCAGTCAGCACTCTCTTCATCTCAGCTGTCCACTGCACCACTCATTGAATATAACATTTATAATCACTTATAGACAATATTGTGTTTAGTCTTCTTTAGGGAAGATAACAGCTCTTCTGTTACTTTTTGAGCAAAGAGAGAAACAAACTAAGCTGTCTTAGTCATTCAAGCAGAAGGTGATTAGCTGATCCAGCAAATAGCTAACTCTTGGGCTGCAACATAAAGAGATAGCTTCTTGTTATTATTTTATTTTTCTATTTTGGTGTGTGTGTGTGTGTGTGTGCGTGTGTGTGTGTGTGTGTGTGTGTGTGTGTGTGTGTGTGTGTGTGTGTGTGTGTGTTTCAACAACGAGAGAACTATTTCAGTTAGCAATAGTACTCACACAACTTTTAATATTGAATGTTTAATGTTTCCTAATGGTGAGGCGTTACCTGAGTGATCTGGGTAGACAAAACATGAGAGAAACCTGCTAGCAGCAACACTGCACTACTGGAAGCCCCTTCAGAATCTAATGCTTTGAGCAGATTCTCGCAGTCATAATATTCTACTTCAAGATGAGCATCTGCAGGATAAATTCAACTTACAAAGGACTGACTGCTTTTGTTTTCGCCAAATAATTTAATGTAAAGTACATAATATTCCTTAACAATACTTGAATGAAATCCCAGGCTTAGTAGAATTATTATTGAAAATTCAAATAGGCTAATTCAGCACCATGAAATTATCTTTCAATAGCTTTTGAGAAATTTTAATTGCGAACCAGTCAATAAATGACTGAAGTAAATTACCAAGCAATTTAATTTACCACTAACTCTATAAGACAAAAGTCTCATCTTAACTCATTGCAGCCAAGTGTGCCTCCAGGCATTTCTGCAGTTATGCCCTACTGCAACTCTAGGTGTCACATATTGCTTGTTCTTATTTGCATTACTAATTCTAAAACCATTCTACATACACGGTATCAGAATATTTTATCTTGAAGCATACATGACAGCAAACACAACTGTACTGATATTTGATCTCCGTCAATGAGCATTTGTTTGAACTGTAAGGTGATAACTTCATTTTTAAATGCTCAAGCCACATCCACTGGGAGATAACAGGTACACACACTCAAAAGAGCCCTACTGGAGGGAATAAGTGAAAAAGCTCCTCATAAAATTGTCTAATCTCTTTTGCTTAGGCAATCTCTTACACTGGAGCATCTTTCAACACGATATAAAACTTTTTTCCAGATTGCTGGAGGTGCCAAGAGTAATATATTCTATAAATGCCTGCTACTTATAGAATTCTGGGAAAATCTTGAGGTATCCATGCAGGCTTTCTGGAATGATAAGTTTAAGTAATCCAAACAATTTGTATTATTCAGTGCCTCTACATCTCCTTGTCTCTCCAAAAACATCATTCACTCCTATGGTTTGTGTTACTCATAGTAAGAAATGTAGTACCATGCAATGGTACTCATAGACTTAGGCTAGCTTTGAAAAGTGGTCGTCACTGGTGAGAAGCACTTGTATACATGGAGTTGCTGCTTTACAGAGAGACCATAATTATCTAGGAACTGATTTTAAGTACTGGTCTATATTAGCCATGCAACAGAAAAATATTAGATAAATATGATGAATAGCCTCCGATCTGCATAAAGTTAGTAATTATTTAAATTATTATATCCCAGTTTATAAGCTGTGTTCAGCTGATGAATATGAATTAAATATCTCACTGCAAATACATTAGTACAGAAGACTATTAATATTACTATAATACTATAAAATATTATTATATAATAATGATTTTAATAATAATAATGCAATTATTAATTAAAATAATAATAAAATATCATAATAATAATAATAATAATAATAATAATAATAATATATTACTATGATATTATATATTCAATGTTCTTCACCCAGATGGTCACCCAGGCAGTGTTACAAACATGTTCTCTTGTGCAGTATATAGTGAAAGTTTTGGTGCAGGATAGTTAATTGAGGACCATTTGGCAGAGTGTCACAAGTCCAGAAAAGATACTATGTCAGAGTAAGGTTATTTTAATTTCAGGGTTATGGAGGAAACAGCCCCAGAAATTTGAGGCTGAGGTCAATACAAAACCTTAGAAAATCCAGTTTCTGCAGGGATCCAACTTAGTGAATGTGACATTTGATGAAATGGTTCTCAAAGAAGTCTTACTTTGAAAATTTCTTATAATGATGTAACGTAGCAATGTAAAACAGTGTAAGAAACTTATCTGTGTGGAAGATTTTCAATCCATATGTATCTAGTTAATCACTGTATATTAATCAGTTCAGACAATGGTAGTAGAAGTAGCGAACATAAACTCATCTTAAGTCAAAAAAAATAATAAAAATTATATAATTAAAATATCGTACAGAATTACTAAGTATTCAAAAGTAACTCAAGCAGGGTAGGTAGTCTGTTTCCAGTTGAAAATATCAATGTCAAT
The DNA here is from genome assembly GCF_019279795.1 of Protopterus annectens. Classification (NCBI taxonomy): domain Eukaryota; kingdom Metazoa; phylum Chordata; order Ceratodontiformes; family Protopteridae; genus Protopterus; species Protopterus annectens. The sequence continues at coordinate 999,527,325 of NC_056732.1, read as the reverse complement.
ATCCAAAAGCCTAGTGGCGACAGGTGCAAACTATCCCTGGCAAAGCACCGTGGCCTGTGAATCATGTTTTCACAGGCTGACAATCACTGGAGCCCCTTGGGACGACACTAGTAGCTAAGCCAATTATTATAGTCAATCATTTATTGTTGGTATTATGGCATCATCCTTGGAGAATGTAGGATGCTGATCAATGCTAGGCTCATACCAGCCTGCGAAAACATCTTCGGAGAGCTCAATCATGTCTGTCTTCATATAGTACAAGGAGGTACATCTCAGGTCATTTATGCCCACATGGACTATGATTGAGTTATACTGGCACTTATGGTTTAGCGATCATCAAAGTGCTTGCGTAATCTGATGAATCCTGGCCTCTGACAGGCAACTAACCATGACATTTTTATTCAGCCTGGTGAGAGGGACATCAGTGTGTCACACAATGGAGTCTCCTATGACCAAAATTGGGTTCTGTGGTGCTATGCCTTATGGGCTCATTAGTTGAGACACTATCTGTAGTACCTTTATGTGTTGTATTGGGAGTTGTCCTGTTTGTGTGCATATGAAATTGCTGAAGACTGCATCTGAGAGGCCTTTGAGGTTTGGATAAGTTACATGTGAGCACCTCCACATACCTGGGTCTATGTGTCTGGTGCATAGTTAGTGTGGTGAGTGTTGTGTGTGTGTCACTGACAACCTGTTTGGCATTTTTGTGTTTGTATGTGAGATTCTTGCCTTCAGTGACATCTCTCACATACTGTATTCATCTGTTCCAGAATTAAGTGGTTGCCAGTAAGCATGAGGCAATTGCTAAGTTGCCTCAGGATGCCCATGTCCACCAAGCTGGCTGCAGGAATAGCATGAAAGTACCGATCCATAGTTGCCAGTCCTTAATATGTATTTTACAAGGAATAGAATGGGGGGTGTTTGCAACCAGAGGAGGTTTGGCTGCTTTAAGTAGTGTAATCTACAGCTAATTGATGATGCAATACTGCTCACTGTGCACACCAGTTACTCCTTGAGCAGCAAGAGACTGTAAACATTTTAGATAGGGTACTTATATGTTTGGGAGCTGTAATAGTGTAATCAGCAGCTAACTAAATGCATCGATGCTGCTTGGTGGAAAAAACAGTTGCTCCTTGAGAAGCGCAGGACTGTGCAAAATTCCAGAGATGGTTGTTATAGGGAAAAATGCAACTTCTAGGTGCTTGCGACTATACATGGCACTACTAACCACAGCTGCAAGAAAAAACATGTCTTACAACTAGGGATTATATACAAGCTAAAAAAAAGTAACTTTTAACCTAGGTTTGTCCACATGCCAATCAAATAAGCACATAATAAGCTTTCCACCAGCAATTCCCAGCTCACATAGATGAAATCAGCCCTCTCCTGCCACAAGAGTACAGACTTTCAACTTTCTTAATTCAAAATTGACTGGTTTGGAGTCCAAGTGTTAGGGAACCATAAAATAGATGCCTAAAAATACTAACAACAGACACAATGTATTTAGAACACTACAACTGCAAAATAGCAGTCCTTACAGCAGTGAAAAAATGCAACTTAAAACTCAGCAAGTGCACGAAAAAAAAAAAAAAATAGCACAGGAATCACAGGGATGGCTGCAGATGCAAGCACAAGTCCTCCAATTTGCTGGTGTTGTCACCAAACATTGAGCAGCTCTGATGAAGTCAGCCAAGGCTCATGTAAATGCAAGGCTTATATACAAGCTGAAAAAAGCAACTTTTAAACTAACTTTTCTCATAAGCTAATGAATTAAGCACACAATAAGCGTATGCCAGCAGTTTCCAACTCAGATTGGTGAAATCAACCCTCTCCTGCCACAAAAGTGCAGACTTGTAACCCTGTTAATGGAAAATTGACTGGTTTGGTGCCAAAGTGTTAGGGAACCACAAAATAGATGCCTAAAAGCACTAACAACAACAGATACAATGTATTTAGAGCACTACAATAACAGAACAGCAGTCCTTACAGCAGTGAAAAAATGCAACTTAAAACTGTAATCAAGTGCAGAAAAAAATAAATATCACAGGAATATTCAATAATGCTGTGAAAGTATAAAATAGTAATTAAAATAATTTTTCTTGCCAACGATGTCTTCAGATGAAAGAAAAATTCCTCAAACTCTCTGACATTGTCACTAAACACAGGCTGCTAAAAGACAATCTATGTCTAGCCAGCAAAGCACCCTCTAATCCTGCTTTAATGGGCCTGATGCATATCCACATAGCAAATAGCACTCTAAACACCTGATCCAGGGAATAAACATATCCAGCAGTATAAATGGAACCTGCTGGAGTGACAGGTATGCTAATTGTTTATTTGGTGATTGTGTTGATGACAGTAAATGAAGCTATGTATTATGAAAATACCAGATTTTTATGCACAAGTACTTCTCTGGAACAACCTTCCCATCCATGTGAAGCAAAGTTCTACACAGCACTTATGGATCAGTGGATGGGGAGATTCGCATTTACCCCTGGTCTGACAGCTACATCTCTATTACAGAGAGACGGTTTGTAAATGCTTGATCACTCATACCCAAATTTATATACCCCTCCTATAAGTTCTGGGTCCAATGCCTTTCTATTACTTCTGGAAAGCATGGCTAGGCTTAAAAAGGCCCTTAGGGTTTGGTCGCTAACCTGCTATTCTCCTATGATCTTAGTAGTTAACTTTTGATATGCTGGCTAAAGTGTTCCAGAATTCTTGTAATACTCTGGGAGAATGTATTGCCTTGCACAGTGACTATGCTTTCTTCTTAGACTGTGTATTGCTTACATATGACAATCAATTGCTATATTGCAGTCACATGTGCCTCCTGCAGGGTAATTATGCCTTATGCTGATAGGAGGAACAATGAAAATACAACAATGAAGGCAAAGCATTTCCATGAGAAACTGCTAATTTGGTGATTGTATTGATGGCACTGAATGAAGCCATACATTGTAAGAATACCATATTTTTGTACAAAATTCCAATGTGTGAATAAGAAAATAGGCATGTACATGAAAGGTGTGTTGCTGTTGTTTTTTTTCAGTTTCTACATTAAGAAATACATTGAAGAAAGTAATGTCTCCATGATATTTGTTTACTGAGAAGACAGAAATGAGAAAATGTTGTCAACATCACTGAGCTGCTATGATTAGTAGCTGAGAAAACAGAAGCACTCCGAAAAAAACAAGGTTGATGAATAAGTAAAGGTTTCAGCTCTTAGGGCAGCAGTGAAAATATGCTTAAATGTATGTGCGCCACTTTGGTCACTGAAATTGGAAAAACTGATTCAATGAAAGAGATTTCTAGTTTAGAGTATGCTAATAAGGCTGTAAGTAAACTATGCAGAAAAACAGGCATAAGTTTGTCAAACTAGTTCCTAGAAAGGTTGACTTCTTGGAGAAGTTTCATAAAATTTTGCTGCCACTGTAAGGTAAGCGAGTGGACGAAAAACAGGAAAGAGACATACTAGTCCAATATCCTATCCAAACCGCCTGTAACTAGTGTTGCTTTTTATATACAACATCTTAATGGACAACAGGAGTTTTATTTCTTACTAAGAATCACATAATACTTCCAATGCACTCATGAAAGCAATCACTGCCCCCCCCCCCACCGTCCCAGTAACTGGAGGTCAACTTACTAGTAAGAATTTAAGAAATGACTAGGATGCTTCAGGAGAGTGATTTATTGGTAGGAAGTCTGCATAAGGCCTGCCTATGAAAGAATAAAGCAGCTGATACTGTGGTAATCATTTAAAATGTTGGGACCTGCTAGAATGAGTCCTAAAATAGGGAGACTGAAAGGACGAAAAAACAGACTTACATATACTAAGTTTGAGACGCCATTTCTCAGAATATTCTCTTTTTAATGACGTATGGCACTCTTGGAGTTGGTATATATAAGTTCAGGGGTGTGGGATGCTTGACCCCTCACATGAGTGGTGTAAGGGGGCTTGTTCCCCCTACAAAAAGAAGTTTAAAGGAGAAGAGTGATTTTTGAGCTATACTCTTTTCCTGTGTTTTCGGTCTTTTTTTCAGCTTGTTGTCACTCGGCATTTCAACAGGGAACCAATATTCCAGGAGGTTAGTAGCTTCCCAAGTAACTTTCTTTAGGAATGGGGAGAATTATAAGATTTCTGAGTCTTCCAGGTTGTGTCCATCTGGAATAGAGGAGCACTGAAAAGGTAGCCACAAGATGAAGCCACTAAATGCTGACAAGGTGGCCACAAGATGAAGCCACTAAATGAAGTCTTATTCTATCTTTCTGTAAGGGAAAGTGATTTATCCTGCTGGATCCAGTATAATACACACATGTAGTCTGAGGCCTAGATAATAGGTTCCTGTATGTAGAGGGAATATCTCAGCTAGTAAAAAAGATTAAATTTTACAAATTCCCTATCAGATTCTACTTTTGGGTAAAAGTCAAATGACAAAAAATATTTTGGAGTCTTTTGGCAGTTGCTAGAAAAGTATTACAAAAACTGGAAATCTAACTCATTTCCTATATTCAAAGATTTTTTAAATTTAACAGCAATTCTATGTAAAACTGAAAAAGAAGGGATCAAAATAAGATCTATAAATCATACTAATACTTTTAGTGGTTGGGATAGCCTTGAAATGTTGCTATTGAGATACCAAGACTCTTAATGTGTTAATTGTATAAGATTACCTCGAAGATTCAGTGTATTCCTAACATTGTATAACAATATGTGATGTTGAATTTTTTTTTCTGTGTATATTGCAAATATGTTAAATTAATAAAAATCTTCTTTTAAAAAAATTCTATTTTTGGATATCCAGGGAGAGTGAGTTACTCAAAGTCTACAACCCAGAAAGCTACCTTGAGGAAAGAATCTGATTTCAACAATTCAAGAACTGTCACTTAAAATAGACAACTGGGATTCAAACAGACTCAGTTAATAAAAACTGGAATAACAAATGAAACAAAAACAAAATAAAATAAACTAATAAAAGCCAAATTCAAACAGTAGGACAGTGTAGTGAAACAACTAAACTAAAGATAATAAAAAAAATGCTCTTGGAGAAAAAGTTGAGAGCCTTCATTACTGAATATAAAATGGAATCTCTTCAGAACTAAAAAAAAAAAAAAAAAAAAAAAAAAAAAACAGAAAACTTATATAACTCTATAAATCATGTAACTAATCAAATTATGTGACTGAATAAATCAAGGGACATGAATAAAAGAAAATGGCAGTAAAAGAACAGAAAAACTGCAGCATGTTGTTGTTTGTCTTAAGGGGTCGCCACAGCAGAACTCCGG